>NC_080170.1:17087182-17387182 GCF_950295315.1 Erinaceus europaeus
ATCCCAAAGGAATTTTGCAAGTACTTCAGCTGCTGGGACACAGAACCCTCAGTCACTAAGAAGTGCAAGGATCCATGTGAAGACTTTGTACCTTACACAAACCAGAGAAAAGAACATGCCCCGTTACTAGGTGTTCCATGGTTCTTCTGACTTCTTACCTCAGAGAACTAGCATAGGAGAATGAGGAGCCAAAAGTGGAATGTGGCCAATTTCACCAGATTCTCTCAAGTGCTACTTCCGCCGGATTCAGGAAAGAAGAACACTGACATTTCTATTTGTTCATTTAGTTAATTGGTGAAGTTATTTTCTCTTGTTTCTTTTTTCCTGATAGAACAATAAATAGAGAGGTAATTTCTGTGTTCCAGACAGTCCAAAAAATTTTGTTTACGTATGTGTGTGTGAGTGTTTGTGTGTGTGTTTGTGTGTGTGTGTGTATTAATGTTTTGTCAAGAGTAGATTAATGGTTTCCCAAAAAATTTTGGAAAGAATTAAAGAAACTATATGTATTTTGCATGTAATTTCAATTTTTCCAGTAAATATTAAATACTGTCCAGTCAGATTGTTTCCAAGACTTTGCAGCTGTCTGTAGCCACTCTAGTGAGAATGGGAAAATCACATTTCCTACTTTAAGGTTAAAAAACAAGCACTATTTTCTGGCATTTTGTTCCTCTTGCAGCTGTCTCTAATGTCATTCATATTTCATGTTCCTCTCTATAAATATCACAATAGACAGTAATTGTATAAAATGTTTCTGTGTTTGTGCTCTGATGAGCCACCTATGACCCTAGATCACACCGTGTTAATAGGTGAGCTAAATTAAAGTAGAGGAATATGAACACAACTGATTAAATGTCTGATGTCATTGTTTCCACAGAAGAAAAACTCATGCCTGAGAAATTAAGCAATGTGACTTTAATGACTGAATTTCTGCTTATGGGATTCCCTGGTGACAGGTGCTACAGGAACCCTGTGCCTCTGTGTTCTTCCGGGTTTACCTGGCAGTTCTGCTGGGAAGTCTGCTCATTGTCACCCTCACCTCCCTTGACCAGTGGCTCCAGACCCCCACATAATTCATCCTGAAGATCTTGTCTTTGACTGATATCTGCTACATCTCCACCACTGTCGCCAAGTGCATCATGAACACCCTGACCCACAGCCACTCCATCTTCTTTGTGGGCTTTGCCTCCCAGGTTTTCCTAGTCCTCTTTTTTGGCAGGCACAGAGTATGCTCTCCTGCTAGTGATGTCCTAAGACCCTTATGCTGCCATCTGTCACCCTCTGCACTATGAGGTCCACATGAACAGAGGGGCCTCTTTGCACATGGTTTCAGTGGTGTGGCTCAGTGGCTGTGCCTATAGACCCCTCACATGGCAGGGACAGTCTCTGCCCATTTCTGTGGCCCCAATGTAATGCCTCAGTTCTTCTGTGATGTTCCCTCCATGCGTACACTTGTCTGTTCCGGGAAGAAATTCTAGAATATGCATTTGTTGTAGTTAGCTGTTGTTTTGTTTTTGTTTGCTTCATTTTCATGGTTATTTCCTATGTTCATATTTTCTCCACAGTTCTGAAAATGCCTTCTGATCAAGGTACATATAAGTCCTTCTCCACCTGTGTGCCTCACCTCACTGTGGTGACCTTGTTCCTGTTCTCTGCAGCTTTTGCATTTTTGGGTTCAGCTTCTAATTTTCCACCATCACTGAATCTCTTTATGTCTGTGATGTATTCTGTGTTACCTCCCAGCCTGAATCCCCTCATCTATAGTCTGAGAAACAGGGACATGAAGATGACCTTTGGCAAAACTTTTGGAGGAAGTAGGAGAAGAGCAGAGTGAGTTTTTAATGGTGATGGTTGGGTGCCTATTGTGTAGCAAATGGATTGCGCTATTACACATGGCTTTATAAGTATGAAGTGCCTGTTAGTTCTAGGTCTCAGCCACGTTGGATGCTGCATGTATGTGTTTCAATGGGCACGATAGCTCCGTGTATTAGTAATTTCTAATTTACTTGAGATATTCCAGTCATCATATTCAACATCAAGTGGCACTTAGTGTTCTCCATGTATTTTCTTCTATTTTAATTCTGCACCAATTTCCACTTGTAAGTTCAAAATGTATTCATTTAATTATAATCCTCACTATTATTCTTGCAATTTCTACTGCACTAGGTGCTTTACCATGTTACACCATTCTTTTTCATTTGTAGTCCCCATAATAATAGTTTCTTAGTTCAGGGAACATGGTTAATTCAACAATCACAAGGTTGGATTGGCAATTACTGCCATCTGAGCTATAATTAAGAGAACCTAAGAGTAAAAGATATTGCTAACTTTACTGGCAATCACCTAATGATATCTGCCCTAATAAAGATGTTAGTTCTTAAATAGAACCTATCATTTTTCAACAGACAGGTTGATGAGAAATGTTGTTCTCAGATTCCCAAAAACACTTTCCTTAGTGAAAATGCCCTCTTCTGCATTTCACTCTTCATATTTTAATGTTATGATTAAAGTCTAAACTATTAAGTCCAGGTACCAGCACATTACATTTACTTTTGAATTTGTAGAGGTGAAGTTGTAGAGATGTGCAGAAGACATTAATGCTTCAGGTTCGGTGGCCCGAGTTTCAATACCTTGCACCACCTTTAATTAGAATGGAGTGGTGCTTCCCAAGGAGCTTGAAGGATTCATGTCAACTGAGACATGGCAAAAAGAGAAGAATGAAGACTGGATGATGTTACTTGTTGGTGGAACTTAATAAACAGGGACAGAAAGGGGACTCACAAGTAAAACTTGGACTGGATTTGGTGTATAGTACCAAAACAAAGCACTTTTTGGCGGGATGGAAGTAGAATGTTGTGATCAGGATTACTCTGGAGGCCTGGTACATGATGTGTAAGAGGACCCAGGTTTTGGCTGAGAGTGTAAGGTGAGACATTTTACCCATGTGTCAATAACTATACTGTAAACTGTTCATCTCTCAGACTAATGATAAAACATACAGCTAGTATATACGTAAGTGATTTTACTTTAGCTGCTTCAAAATTTTAGAATGTTCCTTCATTTGTTTCTAAAATATTACATCTAAATAGTTTGTTACTTTTCCTCAAGAAGGTTTTGGCAATTCTAGATGTTTTCAGGTTCCAGATAAATGATTGTAGTTTTTGTTCTATTCTCTTAAAGAAGCTTGGTGGCACTTTGATGGGTATTGAATTAAATTTGTATATGGCTCTGGGGAGAAAATTCATTCTGACGATATTTATTTTTCCAATCCATGAGCATGGGATATCTTTCCATTTCTTGGTATCAGTTGCTATTTCCTTGAGTAGCGACTCATAGTTTTCAGCATACAAGTCTTTCACTTCTGAAATAAGTCAGAAACAGAAGGATGAATATGGGATGATCTCACTCTCAGGCCGAAGTTGAAAAACAAGATTAGAAAAGAAAACACAAGTCGAACCTGAAATGGAATTGGAGTATTACACCAAAGTAAAAGACTCTGGGGTGGGTGGGTGGGTGGGGAGAATACAGGTCCATGAAAAATGATGAATGAAATAGTGGGGGTTGTATTGCTAAATGGGAATCTGGGGAATGTCATGCATGTAAAAAAAAAAAAAAGAAGTAGAAACGCAAAGCAGAAATTGACTGAGTTTGGAGTATGGCACCAAAGTAAGAAAGCAGAAGTATACTAGAGTTTGCAGTGAGTACCTCCCTAATACTTCCTCTCCACTTTTCCAAGATTTGGGTCCATGATTGCTCAACAATTTGTTTGGCTTTGTATGTTAACTCTCTTTTCAGTCACCAGGTTCCAGGTGTCATCAGGATGCCGGCCAGACTTCCCTGGATTGAAGACACCACCAATGTGTCCTGGAGCTCAGCTTCCCCAGAGACCCATCCTACTAGGGAAAGAGAGAGACAGACTGGGAGTATGGACCGACCAGTCAACGCCCATGTTCAGCGAGGAAGCAATTACAGAAGCCAGACCTTCTACCTTCTGCAACCCTCAATGACCCTGGGTCCATGCTCCCAGAGGGATAGAGAATGGGAAAGCTATCGGGGGAGGGGGTGGGATATGGAGATTGGGCGGTGGGAATTGTGTGGAGTTGTACCCCTCCTACCCTATGGTTTTGTTAATTAATCCTTTCTTAAATAAAATAAATAAAAAAAAAACAAAACAAAAAAAAACAAGTCTTTCACTTCTTTGGTCAACTTTATTCCTAGGTATTTGATTGATTTTGCTGAAACAGTAAATGGGAGTGATTTCTGGATGTCTTCTTCTTCAGATTTAGTGTTTGCATAAAGAAATGCCACTGATTTTTGTACATTGATTTTGTAGCCTGCTACCTTGCTATATTGCCTAATAACTTCCGTAATTTTCTACTGGATTCTTTAGGTCTTTCTATGTATACTATCATATAATAAATAAAATAAATATTTAAAAAAAGAAAACATTATTAAAAAACAACAGTCATTTATGTGGAACCTGAAAACACCAAGAATTGCCAAAACCGTCTTGAGGAAAAGAAACAGAAATGGAAGCATCACACTCCCAAACCTTAAACTATATTATAAAACCATCATCATTAAAACAGCATGGTCCTGGAACAAAAATAGGCACACAGACCAGAACAGAATTGAAAGTCCAGAAATAAATCCCAACACCTATGTGCATCTAATCTTTGATAAGGGGGCCCAAAGGATTAAATGGAAAAAGGAGGCTCTCTTCAATAAATGGTGCTGGGAAAACTGGTTTGAAATATGCAGAAGAATGAAATTGAACCACTTTATCTCACCAGAAACAAAAATCAACTCCAAATGGATCAAAGACCTAGATGTCAGAACAGAAACAATCAAATACTTAGAGGAAAACGTTGGTAAAACACTTTCCCAACTACACCTCAAGCACATCTTTGATGAATCAAACCCAATTGTAGGGAAGACTAAAGCAGAAACCAAACAACGGGACTACATCAAATTGAAAAGCTTCTGCACATCCAAAGAAACTATTAAACAAACAGAGAGACCCCTCAGAGAATGGGAGAAGATTTTCACATGCCAGACATCAGACAAGAAACTAATCACCAAAATATATAAAGAGCTCAGCAAACTTAGCACCAAGAAAGCATATGACCCCATCCAAAAAATGGGAAGCGGATATGAACAAAACATTCACCTCAGCGGAGATCCAAAAGGCTAACAAACATATGAAAAACTGCTCTAGGTCACTGATTGTCAGAGAAATGCAAATTAAGACAACACTAAGATACCATCTCACTCCTGTAAGAATGGCATACATCAAAACGGACAGCAGCAACAAATGCTGGAGAGGATGTGGGGACAGAGGAACCCTTTTACATTGCTGGTGGGAATGTAAATTGGTACAGTCTCTGTGGAGAGCAGTCTGGAAAACTCTCAGAAGGGTAGACATGAACCTTCCATATGATCCAGCAATTCCTCTCCTAGGATTAATCCCTAAGGACTCATAACACCCAACCAAAAAGAGGTGTATACTCCTATGTTCATAGCAGCACAATTCATAATAGCTAAAACCTGGAAGCAACCCAGGTGCCCAACACCAGATGAGAGGCTGAGAAAGCTGTGGTATATATACACAATGAAATACTATGCAGCTATCAAGAACAATTAACCCACCTTCTCTGACCCATCTTGGACAGAGCTAGAAGGAATTATGTTAAGTGAACTAAGTCAGAAAGATAAAGATGAGTATAGGATGATCCCACACATCAACAGAAGTTGAGTAAGAAGATCTGAAAGGGAAACTAAAAGCAGGACCTGATCAAATTGTAAGTAGGGCACCAAAGTAAAAACCCTGTGGTGAGGGGTAGACATGCAGCTTCCTGGGCCAGTGGGGGGTGGGAGTGGGTGGGAGGGATGGATCACAGTCTTTTGGTGGTGGGAATGGTGTTTATGTACACTCCTAGAAAAATGTAGACATATAAATCAGTAGTTAATTAATATGAGAGGGGGAAAACCAGTTGTATGTCTCAAAGTTTCTCAAAACACCAACTGAATCTTTTTTAATATATAGGCTGTGTATTTGATATGTGAACTCTCTCAAAAGCCTAGACCAAGTAGATTAGAAGCATCCAATAGCACAGCTATATACAAGATACTGGATACTGTACAGCAAACCATAACAAAAGGACTTTTCAAAGTTAACCCAATTACCAAATAATGGGATGATAACATGAACTATCAATTGTCTTTTTGAACCCTAAGACAGCAGGAACCTCACATCTCCACTATAGAGCCCCTAATTCCCCCAGTCCTGGAACCCTTGGATAGGGCCCACTTTCCCGTATGCGTCTCCCAATCCATATCAAATAATATTGCATCCACCGATCACAACCTAACCAACACAACAATTGCCACCTCAACATGCTTCACCTCAGACTGTGTCCAGAGACTTCACGTGTGGAATGACCACCCTTCAGCTTCATTACTCGGGTGAGACCTTTCCTTATATAGTACACTCTAATTTCATCTCAGGTGGTTCACTTTCTAACAAAGTCCCATAACCTAGATACACACCAGTTTCTGTGAGAGAGAGCTTATGTTCACACATATCCATAAACTACTGCAAAATATATACCTGAAAGCAGAAGTACACTAGAGTTTGCAGTGAGTACCTCCTAAACACTTCCTCTCCACTATTCCAAGCTTGGGATCCATGATAGCTCAACAATTTGTTTGGCTTCGTATGTTAACTCTCTTTTCAATCACCAGGTTCCTGATGCCACCAGGATGCTGTCCAGGCTTTCCTGGATTGAAGACCCCACCAATGTGTCCTGGAGCTCAGCTTCCCCAGAGACATACCTTACTAGGGAAAGAGAGAGGCAGATTGGGAGTATGGACCGACCAGTCAACGCCCATGTTCAGCGGGGAAGCAATTACAGAAGCCAGACCTTCTACCTTCTGCAACCCTCAATGACCCTGGTTCCATGCTCCCAGAGGTCTAGAGAATGGTAAAGCTACATGGGAGGGGGTGGGTTATGGAGATTGGGTGGTGGGAATTGTGTGGAGTTGTACCTCTCTTCCTTATGGTTTTGTTCATTAATCCTTTCTTTAATAAAAAATTAAAAAAAAATAAAATAAAATAGTTTATTAATGTTAAATGTGTGTCTTTTCATTCATTTTATAGGGGGTTAATGGTTTACACTAAACAGTAAAATACAGTAATTTGTACACATGTAAAATCTTGTCTTAATTTAAACGAATTTAATATTTATTTATGAATATTATACATGTTATGGCAAAATATTTTGTTTACAAATGTTAACAATACAAGATCCACCATCCATTAGCTGTACTGCATCCTATCCTCAACTGTAGGTCATTTCAAAAATTTTAGTTCTTATTTCATTATCCTAATCATTTCCCCTTCTTTAATAATTCTGACTATATTCATTTATTGAGTGGAGACAGTCAGAAATTTAGAGCAAAAGGGACGAAGTGAAGAGAGAGAGGGGAAGAGAGAGAGAGAGAGAGAGAGAGAGAGAGAGAGAGAGAGAGAGAGAGAAGACCTGCATCACTGCTACACCTCTCATAAAGCTGTCCCTCAGCAAGTTAGCATCAAGGGCTCAAACCTGTGTATTCTTGTGCTCAAGCAGATGCTGTACCACTCAGCCTGTTTCCCTCTTCTTTTTCTACCTTACATTCTTCTTCTTTTTTACTCACTTGATCATTTCCCTTATCTTTTTTTTCATAAATTTTTATTTGTAAAAAGGAAACATTGATAAAAAAACCCCACAAATAAGTGGGGTACAACTCTACACAATTCCCACCTCCGGAACTCTGTATGCCATCCCCTCCCATTATAGCTTTCCTATTCTTTAACCATCTGGGAGCATGGACCCAGGGTCATTGTGGGATGCAGAAGCTGGAAGGTCTGGCTTCTGTAATTGCTTCCCCAATGAACTTGGGCTTTGAAAGTTTGATCCATATTTCCAGCCCACCTCTCTTTCCCTACTGGGTGTGGCTCTGGGGAAGTAGGCCTCATTGGTGATGTTGTATGTCCAGGCAAGTCCGGTAGGCATCATGGTAACATCTGGAACGTGGTGGCTGAAAAAACAGTTAACATGTAAAGCCAAACAAATTGCTGACTAATCATGAACCTACAGGCTAGAATAGTGCAGATGAAGATTTGGGTTCTCCATTCTGAAGATAGCTAGTAGGCCTCTTGCAGTTATATTCCAAAGGAGTATAGCCATTTCCCTCATCGTATGCTTACTATCTTTTCTATCTTATTTCACTGTACACAGTTTACACATCTCCTATCTTCCTATATGAGTTTTCCTTGCTTTTTCTCTTTAGATGTTCTGTGGATCACAGTGATATTGGTGGAGCTGCAGCTGGTGACAGTGATATGGTGTTGCTAAGGTTATAAAGATGACTATATGGTGGTCTGCCAATGAATGACATGTCTGTGAGTAGACTATGTGATTCACTTGATTTTGCCCATTCATCTGCACTAAAACATTTCTGCATAATTTTTTTCTCATATAAAGATTGAAATTTTGGGGACTGAGGATCAGCATAATGATTATGTGAAAGAATTTCATGCCTGAGACTCTAAGATCTCTGGTCCAATCACCTGCACTAGGATAAGCCAGAGTAGAGCAGTGGTCTAGTAATTCTCTCTCTCTCATTCTCTCTCTCTCCATCCTCTCTCTCCTCACTCTCTCTCTCTCTCATTAAAAAATGAAAGACAAAATAAATACAATTTTCAAAGGGCAGATGACATCACCAATGTGTACTGGAACCTCACTTCCCCAGAGAGCCCTCCACTCACACCAGAAATATAGAAACAGGTTGGGGGTATGAATCGATCTGCCAACACCCATGGTCTGTGGTGAAGCAATTACAGATGCCAGACCTTTCATATTCTGCATAGGCGTAAGGATCCCAGTTCGAGACCCCTGTTCCCCACCTGCAGGGGCTTCGCTTCAGAAGTGGTGAATCCGGTCTGCAGGTGTCTTTCTTTCTCTCCCCCTCTCTGTGTCCCTCTGTCTCAGTTTATCTCTGTCCTATCCAACAACGATAACAGCAATAACAACAATAATAATAACAACAACAATGAACAACAGGGGCAGCAAAAGGGGAAAAATAGCCTCCAGGAGCAGTGGATTCATAGGACCAGACACCAGACACCACCAATAAATAACCCTGTAGGCAAAAAGAAAAAAAAGAATTTTGGTTAATACTCCCAGAGGAATTATAAAACAAAGAAATTTCTAATGGAGGGGATGGGATATAGAACTCTTGTGGTGGGAAATGTCCATACATGGGATTGTACTCCTGTTATCTTACATTCTTGTTGATATTTATTACATCACTAATAAAACTAGAATAGATTAGAATAAATAAGTGAAAATGAAAAATGCTACATTTTGCCCCTCTTTGATGAAATGAGGGGAAGTGCTGGGTGGGATGAATCAGGAAGAGAAGGAAGAGCACTGGGTGACTTCACAAGTGGGTGTACCTTTGAAAACAGTGTCAGATAGAAGAACAGAGCATGGAATTCAGACTAAGGCTGGTGTGCTGCACCAAAGCAAGGGATTCTAGAGAAGGAATGGGATTTGGAGCTGGAGGAGTTTGGGGGCAAAGGTTGGGAATGAAAGTATTCTTTAGACAGCTATCACCTGTGGGGGCGGGATGTGGCCACGTGTAGACACTTATGCTGTAAACCATTAACCCCACAATAAAATGGAAAAAATATATGCTGGATAAGAATTTAATCAAATTTTTTTCGACTGTAACAAGGTAATTAACTATATACACACTTCGATATCATTCACAAACACTGCAATCATCCAGTGGGTTCTATTCCGATCCTTTGTGCACATTTAAAAAATATTTCTGAACTGTAGAGGCAGCACATTGTTCCTGCACAAAAGTTACATGTGTGAGGCTCTGAGGTCCCAGCCTCAATCCCTAGTACTACCATAAACCATAGATGAGCACGGCTCTAGTCTCTGTCTGCCAGTCTGTCTTTATATTTCTGTCATTAAAAATTAAAAGGAAATATCTGGGAGTCAGGCAGTAGTGTAGTGAGTTAAGCACAGGTGGTGTGAAGAGCAAGGACTGGCCTGAGGATGCCTGTTGGAGCCCTCGGCTCCCCACCTGCAGGGGAGTTGCTTCACAGGCAGTCAAGCAGGTCCGCAGGTGTCTGTCTTTCTCTACCCCTCTCTGCCTTGCCTTCTTATTTTCATTTCTCTCTGTCCTATCCAACAGTGATAACATCAATAATAATAATAACAACTAAAACAATAAGAAACAAGGACAACAACGAAGGGAACAAATAAATGAAAAATAAAACACTTATTAAAAAGGAAATATTTAAAGATAAAACATAATTTTAGGGATGGGGAAATAACAATACAGTTTTACGAAAGAAAAACCTTCATGACTGAGATGTCGAAGTCACTGGTTCAGTCTCCTACATCATGCCCATGCATTTGAGCTGAGCAATGGTTTGTTAAAAATAAAAATAATCAGGAGTCAGGCTGTAGCGCAGCAGGTTAAGCGCAGGTGGCGCAAAGAACAAGGACCGGCATAAGGATCCCGGTTCGAGCTCCGGCTCCCCACCTGCAGGGGGAGTCGCTTCACAGGCGGTGAAGCAGGTCTGCAGGTGTCTATATTTCTCTCCTCTTCTCTGTCTTCCCCTCCTCTCTCCATTTCTCTCTGTCCTATCCAACAATGACAACAACAATAACAACTACAACAATAAACCAATAAGGGCAACAAAAGGGAATAAATAAATAAAATAAATATTAATAAAAATAAATAAATAAAAATAAAAATAATCAACACAATATTTCTATGTATTTATAAAACAACACTCATCTAAACAGTGAAATAAACCTATCAACAGTTGTTGCATCAACTCTTGATAATGATTTCTTCAAATCTTGGAAAATTCATTGACAGAAAACTGATTCATCAATAAAAGCCACGAAGTCTTGGTGTAGCCAATCCAAGAGGAAATCTCCAAGGCATCGTGATGAGTTGGAGAGACACACAAGGTCCCCCATAATGATTGCACTCATGGTCATGACAATGGCTAATCTGCAGGGTGGAAGACAAGCTCAGTGGTTGCATAGATGAGAGCTGAGGCAGAGGTTGAACCAGGAGCTTGAAGCTGTAATCAGTAAGCACTGAATAAAGGAAAATTCAGGACCAGGTGGCTTAACTAGTGAATTTTACCAGGATAATTAATGGTAGTAACACAATTTTTATAAAAGTTTCCACATGTAGAAATGAAAAAGTCAACCAAATTTATTTAGAATACTATCTTTACCTTCACCAAAACCACTCACAATGACCAAATACAATGCCCATATCCAGCAGTGTAGCAGTTATAGAAGCCAAGCCTTTCACCTTTGTGCACTCCATAATTGACCCTGGGTCCACACTCTCAGAAGGATAAAAAATAGGAAAGCAGGGGAGTCCCTTCACAGGAGGTGAAGCAGGTCTGCAGGTGTCTAACTTTGGCTCCTCCTCTCTGTCTTCCCCTCCTCTCTCCATTTCTCTCCGTCCTATCCATCAACCTCAACAACAATAATAACTACAACAGTAAAACAACAAGGGCAACAAAAGGGAGTAAATAAATAAAATATTTAAAAAATTTAATAAAAAAGAATGAGAGGACTTTTATTCAGTCAGACATCACCACTGCTATAATTAAGAAATTAATAATTCCATGTCTTGATCAAAAAGAGTTGTCCTTTTCTAAATTATCCTAGTTGTTCTAACTTATATTTTATGGCTTTAAGAAAAACCCAGTATTGAACTGGATCATAGCCCATGTTCAAGAGGGGTTTATTCCAATAATTCAAGAATAGTTGAACACACAGAACACTTATGTGAATATACATTTGACAAAATAAGGACAACAATTATATGATGGACGCAGTGAAGTAAAGAAGGCAATCGAAGAATGAAATTCAGTACTCTTGGAGAACATGATAAAAATCAACAATTTATAGTGGGTTCAATGCAGTTCATGGTTAACATGAAAATTGTTCGCCCCCAAATGTTAATGACAGGCTAAAACAACTCATACTGTGTTAAGGCATAGGACTTGTGAAGCAGGGATTCCTATTTGTCCACTGGAATCACCAGACATCAGGGCAACTAGTTTTACCATAGTATAGGAAGTAAGACCTAAAGGTTTCATCAAAAATAAAAGAATGTGACATTTACAAAGCAGAAAGAAAAAGCAACTTGTTCTGTTTTCAAATGACCGTATATTATAGGTATAAAACCCCCTGAGGACTACCAATTAATAGAAGTGTACATAACCACCATTTCCACCACCAAAAGACCATGTCCCATACCATCTTCTTTCTCCCACTCCCTGCCCAGTGAAACTGAACATCCACCCTCACTCTCAACTCAGGGATTTTACATTGACTGACTACTCTAGCCACAGGTCCTTTGGAATAGAACCAAAATATGCCTACTAGCTGTCTACCAAATGGAGACCCTCCCGCCAACCCTTCATCTCCCCTATTCTGGCCTTTAGGTTCATGATTAGTCAACAGTTTGTTTAGCTTTATATGTTAACTCTCTTTTCAGCCACCAGGTTCCAGATGCTACCATGGTGCCAACCAGACTACCCTGGACAGACAATCCCACCAATGTGTCCTAGAGCTCTACTTCCCCTGAGCCCTCCCCCACTAAGGAATGAGAGAGACAGGCTGGGAGTATGGATCCAACTGTCAACGCCCATGTTCATCGGGGAAGCAATTACAGAAGCCAGACCTTCCACCTTCTGCTCCCCAGAATGACCCTGGGTCCATACACCCAGAGGGTTAAAGAATAGGAAAGTTGGGAATTGGGTGGTAACACAGTGGGTTTGTGGTGTGAAGCACAAGAACCAGCAATAAGGATTTGGGTAGGATCTTCAGGCTCCCCACATGGAGAGGTGTTGCTTCACAAACAGTGAAGCAGATCTGTGGGTTTCTATCTCTATTTTTTTATTTTTTATTTAGGAAAGGATTAATTAACAAAACCATAGGGTAGGAGGGGTACAACTCCACACAATTCCCACTACCCAATCTCTATATCCAACCCCCTCCCCTGATAGCTTTCCTACTCTCTGTCCCTCTGGGAGCATGGACCCAGGGACATTTTGGGATGTAGAAGGTGGAAGGTCTGGCTTCTGTAATTGCTTCCCCACTGAACATGGGCGTTGACTGGTCGGTCCATACTCCCAGTCTGCCTCTCTCTTTCCCTAATAGGGTGGGTCTCTGGGAAAGCGGAGCTCCAGGACATATTGGTGGGGTCTTCAGTCCAGGGAAGCCTGGCCAGCATCCTGATGACATCTGGAACCTGGAGACTGAAATGAGAGTTAACATACAAAGCCTAACAAATTGTTGAGCAATCATGGACCCAAAACTTGGGATAGTGGAGAGGACCTGTTAGGGGGATACTCACCGCAAACTCTAGTGTACTTCTGCTTTCAGGTATATATTTTGCAGTAGTTTATGGATAGGTATGAACATATGCTCTCTCACACAGAAAATGGTGTATATCTAGGTTTTGGGACTTTGTTAGAAAGTGACACCTGAGATGGAATTAGAGTGTACTATGAAAGGAAAGGTCTCACCCGATTAATGTAGCTGAAGGGTTGTCATTCCACACGTGAAGTCTCTGGACTCAGTCTGAAGTGAAGCATGTTGAGGTGGCAATCGCTGTGTTGATTAGGTTGTGATGCAATATTATTTGATATGGATTGGGAGAGACATACTGGAAAGTGGGCCCTATCCAAGGCTTCCAGGACTGGGGGAAGTACAGGCTCTATAGGGTTCAAAAAGACAATCGATAGTTAATGTTATCTTCACATTAATTGGTAATTGGGTTAACTTTGAAAAGTCTTTTTGTTAGGGTTTGCTGTACAGTACCCAGTGTCTTGTATATAGCTCTGCTATTGATTGCTTCTGATCTACTTGGGCTAGGCTTTTGAGAGAATCTCCATATCAATTTCACAGCCTACATATTAAAAATATATGTACACTCCTAGCAAAATATAGACATATAAATCACTAGTTAATTAATAAGAGAGGGGAGAAATCAATTGTATGTCTCAAAGTTTTTCAAAACACAAACTGAATCTTTTTATTATATAGGCTGTGTATTTGATATGTGGACTCTTTGTCCCCACAACCTCTCCAGCATTTGTTGTTGCTGTCCTTTTTGATGTATGCCATTCTTACAGGCGTGAGGTGGTATCCTAGTGTTGTCTTAATTTGCATTTCTGACTATCAGTGACCTAGAGCAGTTTTCATATATTTGTTAGCCTTCTGGATCTCCTCTGTAGTGAATGTTTTGTTCATATCCTCTGTCCATTTTTGGATGGGGTCATTTTATTTATTTATTTATTTTTTGGTGCAAAGTTTGCTGAGCTCTTTATGTATTTTGGTGATTAGTTTCTTGTCTGATGTATGGCATGTGAAGATCTTCTCCCATTCTGTGAGGGGGTCTCTCTGTTTGTTTAATAGTTTCTTTGGGTATGCAGAAGCTTTTCAATTTGAGATAGTCCTATTGGTTTGTTTCTCCATTAGTCTTCCGTGCAATTGGGTTTGATTCATCAAACATGTCTTTGATGAATCAAAGGAACGTGTTTTACCAATGTTTTCCTCTAAGTATTTGATTGTTTGATTGTTTCTGGTCTGTCATCGACGTCTTTGATCCATTTGGAGTTGATTTTTGTTTCTGGTGAGATAAACTGGTTCAATTTCATTCTTCTGCATGTTTCAACCCAGTTTTCCCAGCACCATTTATTGAAGAGAGCCTCCTTCTTCCATTTAATCCTTTGGGCCCCCTTATCAAAGATTAGATGTCCATAGGTGTGGGGATTTATTTCTGGGAATTCAATTCTGATCCACACGTCTGTGTGCCTATTTTTGTTCCAGTACAGTGTTGTTTTGCAGATGATGGCTTTAAAGTATAGTTTAAGGTCTGGGAGTGTGAAGCCTCCATTTCTGTTTCTTTTCCTCAATATGGTTTTGGCAATTCTAGGTGTTTTCAGGTTCCAGATAATTGATTGTAGTGTTTGTTCTATTCTGTTAAAGTAGCTTGGTGGAACTTTGATGGGTATTGCATTACATTTGTATATGGCTCTGGGGAGAATATTCATTTGATGATATTTATTCTTCCAATCCATGAGCATGGAATGAATATCTTTCCATTTCTTGGTATCAATTTCTATTTCCTTGAGTAGCGACTCATAGTTTTCAGAATATAAGTCTTTCTCTTCTGTGGTCATCTTGATTCCTAGCTATTTGATTGATTTTGCTGAAACAGTAAATGGCAGTGATTTCTGGATGTCTTCTACTTCTTCAGATTTATTGTTTGCATAAAGAAATGCCACTGATTTTTGTACATTGATTTTGTATCCTGATATCTTGCTATATTGCCCAATAACTTCCAGTAGTTTACTGCTGGATTCGGTAGGTTTTCCTATGTATACTATCATATTATCTGCAAATTGACGTCTTCCCTTCCATTCTGTATTCCTTTGATTGCCTTCTCTTGCCTGATTGCTATGGTAAGAATATACAGTACTATGATGAAGACTAATGGTGTCAGAGGACAGGCCTGTCTAGTTCCCGATCTGAGGGGGAATGCTTTCAGCTTCAGTCCATTGAGTATGATGTTGGCTGTAGGTTTGCTATATATAGACTCCACTATGTTGAGTAATTTCCCATCTATTCCCATGTTTTGTAGAGTTTTGAGCATTAATGGTGTTGGATTTTGTCAAAGGCTTTCTCTGCATCTCTTGAGATAATCATGTGGGTTTTGGCTTTGCTTTTATTGATGTGGTGAATGACATTGATTGACTTGTGGATGTTAAAGGAGCCTTGCATTCCTGGGATGATTCCCACTTGGTCATGAATGACAATCTGTTTGATATGTTGCTGTATCCGGTTGGCCAAGATCTTAATATTTTGGCATGTATGTTCATCAGCGATATAGGTCTGTAGTTTTCCTTTTTTGTTGTGTCCCTCTCAGCTTTTGGTCTCAGGGTGATGTTGGCTTCATAGAAGGTGGAAGGAAGTATTCCTGTTTCTTCAGTCTTGTGGAAAAGCTAACTGTTTCCTGAAAGTTTTGTAGAATTTGTTTTTGAAGCCATCTGGTCCAGGACTTTTGTTGTTGGGGAGATTCTTAATAAGGGTTTCAATTTCTTTGTCTGTGATTGGTGCATTTAGATTTTTTAGTTCTTCTTGGTTCTGTTTTGGAAGGGCATATGCTTCTAGGAATTGTTCCATTTCTTCCAGATACTCTAGCATAGTGGTGTGTAGTTCTCCATCGAAGTTTGTTGTTTTTGACGGGTTATGTTGTTGTCAATGGGCTGGCTTCACGGGCAGGTAACAGACAACCAGGGACTCATGGTTGAGCTGTAGGCAGTATCTCTTTATTCATGCAGGGCGCAGCACAATCTAAGACGAGCTAAGCTAATCTCAAGGTACAGTACTGTAAAACTCACAATGCTGTCTTTATATATACTTGCCAAGTAAGGTGGAAACAGGATGTGACATAGAGAGAGTGGAGAGAAAAGTGACTGGTGAAAAACAGAGTGTGACAAAGAGGGGGCAGATTAGGCGAGAATCCTATCACTGAACCACAAATGCCCTGGAGGGAGGATGGAACTTGTTAACAGTGGTTATGTAAATAGAATGAAGTGGTTATGTAAATAGAATAGTGTTAAGCAGGGGGGATTTAAACCAAATGAAACAGAAGGGGTCTCATGCATACCAACAGAAGTTTCGCATGATTCTTTGGATTTCTGTGGTGTCACTTGTGATATCTCCTCCATCGTTTACAATTCTATGAATTTGAGTCTTCTCTCTTTTTTGTTTGGTGAGTCTGGCTAGGGGTTTGTCAATTTTGTTTAATCTTTAAAGGAACCAACGTGTGGCTTCACTGATCTTTTGTATGGTTCTCTTATTTTCGATGTTGTTTATTTATGCTCTAATTTTAGTGATTTCTGTCCTTCTGGTTGCTTTAGGGTTCCTTTGTTCCTCTTCCTCTAAGGCTTGAGGTGTGCAGTAAGGTCGTTCATTTGAGCTTTTTCTTGTTGTTTAATATGTGATTGTATGGCTATAAGTTTCCCTCACAGTACTGCTTTAGCTGTGTCCCAAATATTTTGATAGGTTGTGTCTTCATTTTCATTTGTTTCCAGGAACATTTGAATTTCTTGCTTGAATGACTGTCTGACCCAGTGGTTCTTAAGGAGTGTGTTGTTTAGTTTCCAAATTCTGTGACTTTTCATAATTTTCTGTTTGTTGTTAAATGTTAGTTTTACTCCACTGTGGTATGAGGAGATACTTGGGATGATTTCAATGCTCTTTAATTCATTGTTGCTGGCTTTGTGGCCTAACATTTTGTCTATCCTTGAGGATGTGTTATGTGCACTTGAAACGAAGGTGAATTCCTGTTTTTGGGGGTGAAGGACTCTGGAAATGTCCAAGAGGTCTAGTCTGTCTATCTCTCCATTTAATTCTCTTGTATCTTTTTTGATTCTCTTCTTTGTTGATATGTCTAAGTGTGAGAGTGGTGTATTGAAGTCTCCCACTCTTATTGTATTACTATTGATGTATTTTTGAAATTCTTTCAGTAAGTGCTTGATGTATTTAGATGGTCCCTCATTGGGTGCATAGATGTTAATAATTGTTAAGTCTTCTTGGCTGATTGATCCTCTAATCATTATGTGATGTCCTTGCCTATCTTTTATTACTTTAATTGATTTAAAATCTATTGTGTCTGAGATGACAATGGTTGTTCCATTCCTTTTCTGTGGTCCGTTGGCCTGTAAGATAGTTTTCCATCCTTTCACTTTAACTCTGTGTTTATCTTGTTGTGTCAGATGGGATTCTTGCAAGCAGCATATGGTTGGATTATGTTTTCTGATCCATCCCCCCACTCTGTGCCTTTTGATGGGTGAGTTTAAGGCATTGGAATGTATTGATATTATGCATTTAATGTATTGTCGTGCCATTGTTGAAAACATTTTTTTGTTTTTACTGATATATTGCAAGTATTATAGTGATGTTCTTATTTATAAGAGGTCTTTTAGAACCCCTTATATGTCCGGTTTGGTGATGGTTGCCTCCTTTAACTGTTGTTTGTCTAAGAGGGTTTTGACCCCTCCATCTAGTTTGAATGAAAGTCTAGCAGGATATATTATCCTTGGTTGAAGCCCTTTTTCATTCAGGGCTCGATAGATATCTTGCCATTCTCTTCTGGCTTTGGGAGTCTGAGTGGTGATGTCTGCAGATAATCTTATCAGTTTTCCCCTGCATGTGACTTTTTGTTTCTCTCTAGCAGCCCTTAGGATCCTTTCTTTATCCTTACTCCGTTTAACTGTAACCTTGATGTGTCTTGGAGACTTCAGGTCTGAGTGGATTCTGTTTGGAACTCTCTGTGCCTCTTGAATCTTGATGTCCTTTCTGTTATTCAGGTCTGGTAAGTTTTCTTCTATTATTTCCTCTAGAATGTTTGCTTCCCTTTGCTCTCTTTCTTTCTCTGGCTGGCCAATTATACAAATGTTACTTATTTTGAGATCATCCCATATGTCTCTGTTGTTGTCTTCAGTGTCTCTCAATCTCTTTTTGAGTTCTTTCACCTCTTTTGTCATTTTCTCTAACTCATGCTCTGTCGGACTAATCTGTTTTCTGCCTATGTTAGTCTGCTTTCCCTTGCCTCAGCTTCTTCCCTCATTACAGCTATTTCAGCTTTCAGTTCTCTAATTGCATCAAGATAATCAGTATTTTCCTTGGGGGTCTCAACTGTTGTTTCTCTGATACTGCCATTCATTTCCTCCAATGTTGTAATTAAAAAGCAGTGAAAGGAAAGATTTTTGATTACATTATTTTTAATTTAATTTAATATAAATTTCTTAATTAGCTAGGATGAGTAGGTAGGGGAGAGTCTGTAGAGGAGGTAGGAGTAAGGACACAAGTTCCTCCCACAATAGATAAGATGCCCTCTACCCTACTAATGAAAGATACCCTAAGAGTTAATTCTGATCAACCTAAGGGGGGGAGATATATGCTTTTATATAATATTAATAATAAAATATAAAATTGAGCTGGGTAAAAAAAAAAAACCCGGTCCCAGATTACCTCAAACCTTGTGATCAGAGGCAGCTGATTGCTAAGAGAAAAAAAAATTTAAAAAAATCCTCAGGACTAGACAAGTATAGCTGAAATAGACAGTTATGCTAATCTGGTATCCACTGTATATTCTAAGGGCAGCTAAAGGAGGAAGGGAAGTTGAGCAGAGATACTCACAGTGAGAGTCCACTCTGAGTCAGAATTCTTCCCCAAACTAATTGCCAAATGTGTATCAGTGAATTCAAAAAAGCACACTGTTTGGTGGTGTGGGGGATAGGGCCTGTGGCTTTGGAAGCCGTAGGATTAAGGAAGAAAGGATGACAAGAATGAGAAAAAGAAAAGAAATAGAGAGAGAGAAAAAGAAAAGGTAAGAAAAAAAACATTAATAAAAGAGTGGTGAGAGGAAAGAGTTTTTTCTTTATTTATTTTTAATTATTTAATTAGCTATGCGCATTGGGGTGGGGTGGTTGGCTACTTAGAAAGAAAAAAGGCCAGAGGTTTCAGACAGGAATAGACTTAGAATGAATGATAATCCCTGGTGGGACAGGAATCTTGGTAAAGATAGAAGCTCAGCCAGGGAGCCTGCTAGGAGGTGGTCCCCAGAGATGGGTTATGGGGGGGTTGCGGGGGTAGGAGAAGGAGGTGTGCTTTGGGATTAATAATTTAAAAGAAAAAAATGGTTTCCCTTTTTTTTTACTCTGTCTTTTAACTCAAATTAAGTTATAGTCACTCATTGGTGTCACCGCTAGGACCCCTTATTGACTGGCCTACTAAAGGCAGAAAATCCTACCGTTTCCAGAAGATGTGGTCAGAGTTCTAGCCAATAGCAGCTTCTCAGTCTGCCATCTTCCGGGAACCTCAGTTTCTATCTTTCTTTCCCTTCTCTGTCTTCCACTCCTCTCTCCATTACTCTCTGTCCTACCCAACAACAACAGCATCAATAAATATAAAAAAAACAAGGGAAACAAAAGGGAATAAGTAAAAAATATATTTAAAAAAAGAATAGGAAAGCTATCAAGGTAGGGGACTGGATATGGACTTGTTGTGGTGGGAATTGTGTGGACTTCTACCCCTCTTATCCTACTGTTTTGTCAGTATTTCATTTCTATAAATAAAAAAAGGGGGAAATCTTAAGGATATCATCAAATATGGTTAGAGCCAATATGTAAATCCTATAAAGTCACAGGAGGAAAAATATTCAGCTGTGATTATGTACAAACAATTAACAGAAAAGAATTGAGGGCTCAGAGCCACACAGAAGAGAGTTAAAAAGTACAATATACATAGGAATAAGTTTTACTAGGGAAATAAAAGAACTGCTCACTAAAAGTTGAAGACACTGATAAAGGATGTGGCACTTTGGGGTATGCATCTCCAGAGAAAAAGCCATCATTAGAAGAAAAACATGTCACTTGAAAAATAGTTCCACAGGTAGAACACTGGACTTTCTTACCTGAGTTTGAGTTCTGATAACCAGCACTACATACTATAGTGCTGCTTTGACTTGTCTCTCTGCTCTTTTCTCTGCATCATGTGAAATTCCCCATCATATATGTAATAAATGAGATAATTCTTGAATCATCCAATAAAGTTTGGCTCTTTTAGAAAAAAGATGATATGCCACGTATATGGCAGCATTATTAGCACTACCCAAGTTTAGGAACAGATGAAGCATCCATAACACAGACATGAATAAAAGTTGTGCTGCATAAATAGATAGCTACACTAGTCAATCTCAAGGAAGCTAGACCTCTGACAACATAGATTAGCAGAGTGGGGGACACATAATCATTAGTGAAATAAGTGAGACTGAGAAAGCCTACTAGAGAAATCAAAACTCCAAAATGGAAAAAATAAGTTTCTGAGAGGTAGCTCACTTAAGGCATTGTATTGCACTGCCACACAATGGTGCCAAATTTGAGCATGCCTCCAGCACACTGAAGGAAGCTTTGGTCCTGTGGTCTTTCTGTCTCTTTCTCTGACACTCTGTCTTTCTCTCTCTCTGCCTCTCTATCTGAAAAGAGGATACAAATATTTTTCTTTAAGTGTTCCAATTGCATACTTTCTTCTAATCATGGTACCATTCCAAGCACTCTCACATAATGAGCCATCACCCACAATAAACTGCATTCATTGTTAAAAAAAAAAAGTAAAAAAAAAAAACAACCCTATATTTCTGTTTAATATTGGGTAGAGTTAAAGAGAAATTCAGATAGGAGAAGAAAGTAGAGAGAGGAAGAGGTAGATATACCTGCAGCCTTGCTTCACCATTTATGAAGCTTACCCCCTGCAGGTGGGGGACCAGAGGCTTGAACATGGGTCCTTGCACACTTAACCAACTATGCCACCACCTGTCCCCCATTCATTAATTTTTTAGCAGCAAGAGGAAGTGGAGAGAAGAGACAGAGAAGCACACAGCACAGGCGAACATCACGAAGCTGCTTCAGTGTTGTCCTCTGTGGTGCTAGTGATCACATTCAGGGCATCCTAGATGGTAAGCCGTGTGCTCTACTGGGTCAAAGTATCTACTGACTTCATATGTTTGAATCAGATATGCTACTGAAAAATAATTAAGATTTCCCTCTACTTCCTGAGGGATGAATTTCTTTTTGGAGAAAATAATGAGCATTCTCCTCCTTAGTTCCCATCCTAATTACATAATGGAGATCTGTGTGAGCAAAGGAGGAATGACCTTGACCCAGTGCTGTAACATCTCAGCGAAAGTGGCAGCCGACAGGACCCCACAGGAATTGTGCTGGTACTTCAGCTGCTGAGATAAGGAATCCACAGCCACTGCTAAGTGTAAGAGTCCTTGTGAAGAGTTTGTACCTCACACAGACTATTGCGCCACTCTAATGAGGACATAGAACTAAGGGATGAAACAGAAAATCATGCCCCATCTCTCGGTGTTCACCGCCTCTTCTGATTTCCTCCTTGACAATCTAACAGGAGAATGGAGAGCCAAAAATGGAATGCGATCATTTTCATAGTAGATATCTCAGCTGCTACTTCTGGCTTGAGAGAAGAATAATTTGTATATTTCTATCTGCTCACTTAATTATTTGGTGAGGTAATTTATTTCCCTTCCATGTTTTCTCTCTTTGATAGACTAAGAAATGTACAGGATCTGCTGAAGAACATCCTTAATTTTGTGTTCTCAGACCACCATGTTTTTGCATGTGTGTGTACATTAGTGTTTTGTCAAGAGTGAAATTCATGATTATTCCTCAAGAGTACCTGGATGTAATCAAAGGAAACACATATTTTGCATTTAATTTCAATTGCTCTGGAAGATGTTAGATACATTCTAGTCATATTGCTTCCCAAGGCTTTGTAACTATAACCACTCTGATCAGAATGGAGACAACATCCTTCCTGTTTCTGGAGAGACAATAGGCACCATTTTGCTACATTTTTCTTTCTCATGATATTGCCCTTAACACCATTCATATATAAATTTTCTCTCCATAAATATCACAACAGAAGAAACTGTGTACTGCGTTTTTGCTCTGATGAGCCACCTATCACTCTAGATCACGTCATGTGAAGAATTGAGAGAAAGCAGAGTAAATGGAATGAACACAACTGATTGAGCCTCTGATATCTTTTCTTCCACAGAAAAAAACTCTTGCCTGAGAAATGAAGCAATGTGACTTTTGTGACTGAATTTCTGCTCATGGGAATCTCTAATGACCAGGTGTACAGAGACCCTGTGCCTCTGTGTTCTTTCGGGTTTACCTGGCAGCTCTGCTGGGGACCTGCTCATTGTCACTCTCACCTCCCTTGACCAGCAGCCCCATTCCCCCATGTACTTCTTCCTGAAGATCTTGTCTTTGATTGGCATCTGCTACATTTCCACCACTATCTCCACATGCAACATGAACACCCTGACCAACAGCCACTCCAGCTCCTTTGTGGGCTGTGCCTCTCAGGTTTTCCTGGTCCTCTTTTTGGCAGGCACAGAGTATGCTCTCCTGCTAGTGACTGTTATGCTGCCATCTGCCACCCTGTGCACTATGAGACCATCATGAACAAAGGTGGCGTGGCTCAGAGACTGTGTCTATAGATCCCTCCATGAGATAGGAACATTTTCTACCTGTTTCTGTGGCCCCAATGTAGTGCCTCAGTTCTTCTGTGATGTCTCTCTCTGCTCACACTTGTTTTGGGGATGAAATTCTAGAATATGCATTTATTGTAGCTAGCTGTTTGTTTTTGTTTGCTTCATTTTCATGGTCATTTCCTATGTTCATCTTTTCTCTGCAGTTCGGAGAATACCTTCTGACCAAGGCAGGTTGAAATCCTACTCCCCCTGCTTTCCCCACCTCACTGTGGTGATTTAATTCCTCTTTTCCACATTTTTGGCATATTTAAGTTCAGCTGCCTATTCTCCATCATCACTGAATCTCTTTATGTCTGTGATGTATTCTGTGTTACCTCCCAACCTGAATCCTGTCATTTATAGTCTGAGAAACAGGGACATGAAGACGGCACTTTGCAGTTTTTGGACAGAAAATGACAGCTGCAATGTGAATTTTACAAATATTTATGATGAATGTCTATTGTGTAGCAAATAAATTGGGCTGTAATAATGGCTGCAAATATACACAGGTATCATATACCTGTGAGTTTGGGGTTTCACCTACATGGGTGCTGCATGTCTTTGGTTAGATTGGCAGGCAATACAGTGTATTTGCAATTTCCTATTGGCTGAAGTATTCTAGTCATAGGATTCAACGGTGGCACATCTGGTTGAGCTCACATGTTACATGTCGCAAGGAGCCAGGTTAGAGTCCCCTGTGTCCACCTGCAAGGGGAAAGCTTCAAGAATGGGGAAGCAGTGCTGCAGGCGTCTCTGTCTTTCTCCCTCTCTATAACCACCGTCCCTCTCAACTTCTGGTTATTCAATAAATCAATGAATAAAGACTTAAAAAATTAAAAAGAGGGAGTCGGTCTGTAGCGCATTGGGTTAAGCGCAGGTGGCACAAAGCACAAGGACTGGCATAAGGATCCCATTCGAAGCCTGGCTCCCCAGCTTCTGGGGAGTCGCTTCACAGGTGGTGTAGCAGGTCTGCAGGTGTCTATCTTTCTCTCCTCCTCTCTGTGTTCCCCTCCTCTCTCCATTTCTCTCTGTACTATCCAACAACGACAACAACATTAATAACTACAACAATAAAGCAACAAGGGCAACACAAGGGACTAAATAAAGAAAATAAAAATAAATAAAAAATAAACAGATAAATAAAATAAAAAATAAAATTAAAAGAATTAAAAAGAAGAAATATTCTAAACATTGTATTTGATGTCATTGGAACCCTGATATACAATCATTTGTTTTTCCATTATTTTGTTTATTTAGCTCTGGCCCCATTCCCTCGTGGGAATATTTCACTATAGATTTAAATTTAAGTATTTCATTATAGAACCGGTTATCATTTTTACAAATCTTGCCTCCTGAGAAAAACTATTTTTGCCAAGATTATTATATTTCTCTTTTTCATTTGTGTTCCATACATTTTTAAATTTTTTTAATTTCTTTTTTGGAAGATTAATGTTTTACAGTTGACAGTAGACATAATAGTTTGTACATGCATAACATTTCTCAGTTTTCCACATAACGGTACAACTCCCAGTGGGTCCCCTGTCATCCTTTGCTAGCACCTGTATTTTCCCTGCCACACACTCCAGAGTCTTTTACTTTGGTGCAATATCAATGTATATTTTTCAGTCTCATTTATTTATTTTTTTTTGCCTCCAGGGTTACTGGTGGTACTTGGTGCCTGCACTACAAACCCACTACTACTGGAGGCTATTTTTTCCCATTTTGGTTGCCCTTATTGTTATTATTAATGCTGTTCTTTTTGTTGGATAGGACAAAGAGAAATAGAGTGGAGGGGAAGACAGAGTGAGGGAGAGATGGACAGACACCTGCAAATCTACTTCACTGCCTGTGAAATGACTGCCCTGCAGGTGAGGAGCCATGGGCTCGAACTGGTTTCCTTACACTGTTCCTCACACTTTGTGCCAGTTCTGCTTAACCCACTGTTCTACTGCCAGCCTTCCTTCAGTTCATTTTCACCACTTAATTCAAAGTTTAATCTCTCAAAGATGGACACGTCGATACTGCCACTATAATTATACTTATGAGAATAGTTTTTATATTCTTCTTATAAGAATTAATGTATGATCTATATTATTAGCAATTGTTATTGGCAATCAAGTAATCACATCTATACTAGTAGGGATATTGCTGAGTGGAGCAATTATCTTTAAACAGTCAAATTCAGAGAACAAGTCAGCTTCATATTTCCAGGAATTCTATAAGTAGTGATGATGCCACTTCCTTCATTTCTCCATTTCTCTCTTTATCTAAAACTTTAAATGAAGACACTGACTCATTAAATTTACTTATTTGGGTTGTAGAGTTGTCCTCTTTATTACGCAGGATGATTTTCATCCCGCTTGTCACCCTCGTGAGGGCATGCTGGCAGTGCCAGAGGAAATGTTGGTCCTTCCTCATCTGGAGTGTCTTCAAGACTTGTATTCTCAGTCTACAAAAATAGAACAGAAGTCAAAACACTTCCCACTCATGCCCATTTAATACAACACATAAAATATATGCTGCAGACATGAAATCATTGTGGATGGAAGAACTAATGTATGGCAACTTTTCATTCTAAGAATGCATGTCTATGTTCTTCATATTGATGTCAATGTGCAACTATCACAGGGCACAGTGCTTTCCTTAATATGTTCAAAGAAGTCTCATAATAAATTTTCAACCAAGGAGATAGATCAGTGCTGTGGCAAAGACCTAACCTGAAGAACATACCTAAGTTCCAAGTCCAAACACAGCACCATATACAAGAAGGTGAGCTGTGTAAACCTGTGTGTGTGTGTGTGTGTGTGTGTGTGTGTGTGTGTGTGTGTGTGCGTGTGTGTGTATTCAAAACTACTGTAACAGGATAAAATTATTTTTGATAATCTTGTTTGTTTTTTCACACAAGGAAAGAATGATTTACCATTAAGTATTTTTGTTTGTTTAACTAATTCAGGGCTTTGAAGCTGGGTCATTGGAGCCTGTTTGCATAACCTCTGTTCAAACTCCCTCAACCCTGAATGCCCAGAGCTATGTTCAATGGGAAACCAGATACAGGAACTAAATCTCCCTCAAAATGAACACCTCTGCTCCCCCATACATCACCAAAGAAAGAAACGCACCCTCTCTGCAATTCTGTGTGCAGTGATGGATAATTCTAACTGCATGCCAGTGTGTCTGTTCTGAAGGAGAAAGGAGAAGGACAGTCCTGTATGGACCTCCCCACGTCGCCTTGGTGGTCCTCGTTCCTCTTCAGTCTACAAGATCAGAGCAAAGCATCACGGTGTTAGTGATCTTCTGGGCAGTCCCATTTCAATGGACTAGAATGAAATCAAGGCACATTCTTCTAGTGAATCCTTCAAGGACATGCATGACAGCTTTCGTGGCTGCTTCTGAATCTATGTTTCCAAGAAAAAGTACCTTCACAGGATTGATTTCTACATACAAAAACACCTACCACCTCCTACCAAAGAGATCTGATTTACAGAAGAGTCCTTGGAGATGTTTTCAAACAAATGAACTTCCTGCTGGAAATGTCATCCAGTCTAGAGTACAGGATTGGTAATTTCATCAAGTTCAAACCTGGGCATCACTTATCAGAGGTCTAAGAGGTGAATTTAGCTTGCTCAGTCTAATGGTCCAAAAATAGTCTCCACATAAAATATTGAGAAATGTTTTATGTCAAAATCAGACTTTTTTATAAATCTTATTTACAGAAGGAAAAAAAAAGCACCAGCTTGGGAGCTACTCTCTTTCCTGATGCAGCTTTCTAGTTCTATTTTCTACCCTGATGCCACCTCCAAGGTTCTACCTTTGGCTGACCTGCATGTTGGCTCTCAGGCTCCGGCAATCATCAGTAATGTCATGGGCCCCTTGGAATATTTCGAAAAATTATTTCTAATAATTCTTTCCAAGATGGAAATCTCAAATCTTAGCTCCTATATTTCTGTCTTTATATTCCAGATTATTTTAAAAAAATGTTCTTCTTTGTATCTCAATGCTATTTCAGACACCAAATTGAAGATGCTATCATGTTGTCAACCTGACTCTTCCAGGGAGAAAACCTTTCCAATGTACACTGGGACCCCACCTCCCCAGAGCCCTGCCCCAATAGTGAAAGATAGAAACATGCTAGGAGTATGGGCTGACCTGCCAATGTCCATGGTTAGTGGACAAGCTATTACAGAAGCCAGACCTTCTACCTCTCCATCCGACAATGATACTGGATCCATACGCCCAGAGACATAAAGAATAGGAAAGCTTCCAATGGAGGGGACAGGAAACAGAACTCTGGTAGTGGGAAATATGTGGAATCTTTACCCCTCTTATCCTATAGTTTTGTTGATATTTTCCATTTTACAGATACATTAAATAAACACAACAGCAAAAAAAACATCAGTCCTGCTAAGTAAAGGACATATTACAGTCTATCATGACTGAATTCTGTTAGGAGTCAAAATACGCTTTCTTCACCTTTGAGATCCAGTTCCTGCCTGTGCACTTAGTAGTGGCTGCTATGTCATGTCACCTTGGTGCAGGGCAGGACCTCGAGGCCAGCTCCTGTTGGTCTGTGAGCTGGGGTGACAATCTCAGTCAAATCCCACAGGATGTCTGTGAGAGTGATGGACAAAACAGACACCTGGAGCTCACAGTGCAGTGCCAGGAAGAGGGTGGGTGCTACGCAGAGCTTTGGATGAGGTAAATGATATGAATTTTCTTTTCTTTTTTAACTATTTAAAGGGTTTTTATTTATTATTAGATAGAGAAGAGAGGAATTGAGAGGGGAAGGGGAGATAGGGTGGGACAGAGACACCTGCAGAACTGCCCCACCATTCGTGAAGCTTTCCCCTTTCCGGTGGGGATCAGGCGTTTGAACCTGGAATCATGCATACTGTAATGTGTGTGCTTATGCAGATGTGCTACCGCCTGGCTCCAATGATTTGAATTTTCCTGTAAGCTATACTTTGTGTCTTGGTGTCAATCATTTCTCTCTATTCAAAACACTTAACAATGAAAAAGAAGGCATCATGATATAAACATGTAAATTACAAATGTTTAAAATTGTATTTTCCTATTTATTTGATAGAGACAGCCAGAAATCAATGGGGAATGGGTTGTGAGAAAAGGAGAGAAATGGGCGGAGCCAAGATGGTGACTTGGAGGCAGCTGCTGGTATGGGCTCTTACATCAGGGGCCGGATAAGGTAGGATATGGGGCTGTGAGCAGGACGGTGAACAAGAAGTCCTACCTGTGACACCAAGGAGGGGTCCTGTGACTCTAGTTGGGTTAGGAAATGGAGGAAAAAGAAAAGACATTTTCTGATTATTGTTGAAGCCATCCCTCCCCTCCACCAGATAACCACTCCCCAGGGCTTGGAGAGCTGGTCCTAGCAGGCTCCCAGATGAGCTTTCATCTTTATGACTATGAGTCCCTATTCAAGGAAATAGACACTGATACCAAGAAATAGAAAGACAGCCCATGCTCATGGATTGGAAGACTCAATATATTCAAAATGAATATTCTCCCTAGAGCCATATACAAATGTAATGCAATGTCCAGCAAAGTTACACCATACTTCCTCTTAAGAGAATAGGATAAAAACTACAGTCATGGGGAGTCGGGCTGTAGCGCAGCGGGTTAAGATCAGGTGGCACAAAGCACAAGGACCAGCATAAGATTCCCGGTTCGAGGCCGGCTCCTCAACTGCAGGGGAGCCGCTTCACAGGTGGTGAAGCAGGTCTGCAGGTATCTATCTTTCTCTCCTCCTCTCAGTCTTCCCCTCCTCTCTCCATTTCTCTCTGTCCCATCCAACAACGACAACAACAATAATAACTACAACAATAAAACAACAAGGGCAACAAAAGGTAATAAATAAATAAAATAAATATTAAAAAAACAAAATACTATTAAAAAAAACTACAGTCATTTAACTGGAACCAGAAAACACCTAGAATTGCCTTAACAATCTTAGGAAAAGAAATAGAAATGGAGGCATCACACTGGCATATCTCAAGTTATATTATAAGGCCATCATCATCAGAACTGCCTGGTACTGGAACAAAAATAGGCACACAGACTAGTGGAACAGAATTGAAAGCCCAGAACTAACCCCCACAACTATGGATATCTAATCTTTGAAAGGGGGGGGGGCCCAAAGGATTACATGGAGGAAGGAGGCTCACTTCAATAAATGGTGCTGGGAAAACAGGGTTGTAACATGCAGAAGAATGAAATTGAACCACCTTATCTCACCAGAAACAGAAATCAACTCCAAATGAATCAAGGGGCCGGGCGTTAGACCAGAAACTATCAGACACTTAGAGGAAAGCATTGGTGGAACACTTTCCTACCTAGACCTCAAGGATATCTTGGATGAAACCAAGCCAACTGCAAGGAAGACTAAAGCAGAAACAAGCCAGTAGGAATACATCCAATTGAAAAGTTTCTGCACAGCCAAAGAAACTATCACACAAACAAAGAGACTCCTCACCATGGGAGAAGATCATCACATGCAAACATCAGACAAGAGACTAATCACCAAAGTATACAAAGAGCTGAGCAAACTTAGCACCAAAAAAGCAAATGACCCCGTTAAAAAGTGGGCAGAGAATAAGAACAAAAGATTCACGACAGAGATCATCCAAAATGCTAACAAACATATGAAAAATAGCTCCAGGTTTCTGATTGTCAGGGAAATGCAAATAAAGACAACATTGAGATACTACCTCACTCCTGTGAGAATGGCATACATCAAAAAGGACAGCAGCAACAAATGCGGGAGAGAGTAGAGTGTGGGGACAGTGGAACGTTTCTGCACTACTGGTGGGATTGTAAATTGGTCCAGCCTCTCTGGAGAGCAGTCTGGAGCACTCTCACAAGGCTAGACATGGACCTTCCATATGACCGAGTAATCCCTCTGCTGGGGACATACCCGATGGACACCATAACACCCAGCCAAAAAGATATGTGTACCCCTATGTTCCTAGCAGCACAATTCATAAGAGCTACATCCTGGAAGCAACCCAAGTACCCAACAGCAGATGAATGGCTGAGAAAGCTGTGGTCTACATACACAGTGGAATACTACGCAGCTATAAACAACAGTCAACACACCTACTCTGACCCATCTTGCATGAAGCCAGAAGAAATTATGTTAAGTCAGCTAAGTCAAAAAGATAAAGACGAGTATGGGATGATCCCACTCATAAACAGAAGTTGAGAAAGAAGAACAGAAAGGGAAACTCAAATCAAGATCTGACTAAATTTGTAGTAGGGCACTAAAGTAAAAGCCCTGAGTGGAGGGTGAGGGTTGATCTTCAACTTCATGAGACTGGGGGGTGAGCGGAGCGAGAGGATGTGACACTGACTTTTGGGGGGGAGGTGGGAATTGTGTTAAGTACACTCCTATCAATTTGTAGTCATTTAAATCACTATTTAATTAGTCTGAGAGGGGAAAATTGATTGGATGTCTCAAACTATTTAAAGCACAGACTGCGTCTTTTGAATACATAGGCTGAGTCTTTGATAGGTTGACTCTCTTATAAGCTTTGTCCAGGGAGAACAAAAGAAGCTGGTAGCATAGCTATATGCAAATAATGTCAAAGGCAATAAATTATGGTGCTGGTGTGTATGATATAGCAAATCCAAACAAAGGGATTTTTCAAAGTTTACCCATTTGCCAAACAATGTGATTATTGCAATAAATAACTATTGTCTTCTTTTTAAAAAAAATTATTTAAGAGAGGATAAATTAACAAAACCATAGGGAAGTCTTCTTAAACCCTAGGACAACAGGAATCTCCCTTTCCTCTATAGAGCCTATGTTTCTCCCAATCCTGATACCTCTGGGTGGGGCTCACTTCCCTGCATGCTTCTCTCCAATGAGGCTAAATGATATTGCATCCACCGATTCCAACCTGATCAATGCAATGAGTACCATCTCAGCATGCTTCACCTCAGACTTGGTACAGAGAGGTAAGGCATGGATTGCCAACCCTTCACCCTCATCACTCGGGTGAGACCTTTGCTTTCATTGTATTCTCTACGTCCATTCCAGGAGCTTCACTTCCTAATGACATACCAAAAGCTAGATATAGGCCAGGGCCTACCAGATTGAGCATATATTAACATGTATTCATAAATTAGGGCAAAATATAGACCTAAAGGCAAAAATACACAATAGTCTGTAGTGAGTCAGTATCAAGTGTATAATGAAATAGTGTCCACATAGACTTAGATACCCTCATCACCTACTTCCTATTACAGCTCTCTCATTCACGCCAAAGCTAACCTTAGCAAAGCAAGGACTGCAAAAGCTGAATATGGGCAACAGACTGGCATATTTTCACGATGACTCTTTAGTCACTATCAGGCTGTTCCTCCAGCTGGGGCACTAATTGGGCAGTCCTGGGACTCCTAAACAGACTTGATGGGTCTAGAACTCAAAGAAATCCCTCTCTCCATGGAGGGAAATGATTTCGGGGAAAATGAAATCTCAGGGTGTTGCAAAACAGGCTGTGGGATGGTGGCATACCAGTAAGAGCCCATACATTCCCATGGTCCATGACACAGTTTTAAATCCTTGATCCCCAGCTGTGAGAGGAAGTTTTACCAAAGGTATCAAATGCTGCAGGTATCCTACTCTTTGCTTCTTTAAATGTCTCTTTCCTCTTGATTTTTCTCTCTCTCCCCAGTCAACACATTACTTGTAAATAGACACAAAATGCAAATGATCTAACTTCTCTCTAAGTAAGATATTTGGCCTTTGTGTAAATATAAATAAGAAAAAGATAAGTGGGAGAGTTAGTCAGTATCCCTCAAAAACAACCTTAAAGAAACTTTGAGCTACCTCACGGGCTGAAGTGAACCTGTATAAGAGCCACTGTGAACAAGGTCTAGGAACAAGGCAAAATTAAATCACAATCCCCAAAGGAAACCCTGGCATCACCTCATAAATGGAGGAAATCTTGAGTGTGGTCACAACCTCCACCAGGGGATCTCGTTCCTCCAGAAGGGAGAGAAGCCACAGTAGGTTCTCTGCATCTACCTGGCCCTCCGAGGATTCGGTGTCTTCAGAGTCTGAATTGAGGTAGTGTTCTTCATCCTGCTAACAGAGAGGAAAGCATCAGCCTCCAGCAGATCATCTAGCTGGTGCTTTCTTTAAGAAAAAAGCTTGCACTGGAGAACTCTACTACTTCTTTTTGGTGAGCCACTGCTGCCTTGGCTGCTGGAAGCTCAGACACATGTGTCTATCGAAGTTGAAGAAAAACCTTTGTTCAGCGTGTTCCCTCTGCACCTCCTCTAAGCAAGTATCTGTGTGACCCACCCAGAAATATTTATAGAAGCTCAAAAGAAAAAAACAAAACCCTGTTAACATTTTTACCATCTCAGAAGCAGAGACTCTCAGCATAGCAGGCTGGTCACAGATTTAGATATTTGTACACTTGACAAACCAGAGGTGTAAGAACAGTTGTGGAGAAGGTACTGCACAGACCGTCATCCAAACTCCACATGAGCTTCCCCCAGCAAGCAGGGCAGCCCCATGAGCACAGGGCCCTCCTTCCAAGTCAATTTGTCACTCACCTCGCTATAAAATTCCTCTTCCGAAGCTGTTAAAAAATATTCGTCGATCCCTGTGCAAGCATCCTTTACTTTGACATGCTCCGCCACCACCACTGGCTGGTCTTCTTTGATGATATTCATGAGTTCCTCCTCTTCCTCTTCAATGTCCTCCATCTCCTCCTCCTCCTCCATCTCCTCCTCCTCCTCTTCCTCTTTAACCTCCTCCTCCTCTATCTCCTCCTCCTCTTCCTCTTCTACCTCCTCTTCCTCTTCCAACTCCTCCTCCTCCTCTTCCCCTTGCTCCTCCAATACCATCCAAACCATTTTCTCTTCTTCTTCCTCCTCCTCCTCTTCTTCCTCCTCCTCCTCTTCCTCCTCCAGCTCCTCCTCCTCTTCCTCCGATACCATCCATAACATTTTCTCTTCTGCCTCCTCCTGCTCCAACACCATCCACACCATTTTCTCTTCTTCTTCTTCTTCTTCTTCTTCTTCTTCTTCTTCTTCTTCTTCTTCTTCTTCTTCTTCTTCTTCTTCTTCTTCTTCTTCTTCTTCTTCTTCTTCCTCCTCCTCTTCCTCCTCATCCTCTTCCTCCTCCGCCTCCTCCTCCTCTGCCTCTTCCTGCTCCTTCTCCTGCTCCTCTTCCAATACCATCCACACCATTTCCTCTTCCTCCTCCTCTTCCTTCGCCCTACACACCAACTCCTCTTCCTCCTCTTCTTCCTCCAGCAATAACTCCTCCAACCTCACACACTCAGGTTTTTCCTCCTCATCCTGCTCCTCCTCCTCCTCCTCGTCCTCGTCCTCCTCCTCCTCCTCCTGCTCCTCCTCCTTTTGCTTCAGCTGCTCCACCTGCAGGCAAACAAGTTTCTTTAGATGCTCTTCCTCATTCTCCTCAGTCAGAGAAAAACATCACAACATAGCAGGTCTTGGAGCCATTTCCATTGCCAATAATGTGAGTAAAATCTACATTCAGACACACTCTAATCCCCGCTGTTGAAAGCACTGACAGAGGCTGACAGTGAACATCTGACAGACTGGAGGGAAATGGCAAGTAGGGGTTTCAAAACCCTGCATGAGGGTGTCATTGCAGCAGCCTCCTAATCTCAGGGGAAATGGCACTGAACAGGACTCAGAAGGACTTCATCAACCAAAATGCAGTGACATGAGAACATGGTAAACGGGATGCAGAATAAACCACCACCCAAATCACATCCCCAGTGAGATCAGAGAAGGGACCAGGTACCTCTTGGAGGATGGGGGCCTCCTGGCCAGCCAGCTGCTCCACGGAAACTCTGGGCTCACCCTTGGCCTGAGCAACTGCCTTCGGCTGCTCCACACACAGGCTGGAGGGTACACACACCTCCTCCTCCTCCTCCTCTGCCTACAGAAGACAGCAGACAGCACATTAGAGCAGGTCCATCTCTAGTCAACTACAAACTAAATATACACAAACTAATTAGCCTGAGGAAATGTCTGTCTCCTCTCTCTCTCTCTGTCTCAATTTTCTTTTTTTAAGATTTTATTTTTATGAGAAAGATAGGAGGAGAGAGAAAGAACTAGACATGACTCTGCCACATGTGCTGCCAGTGATCAAACTCGGGACCTCATGTTTGAGAGTCCAAGCTTTACGACTGCGCCACCTCCCGGACCACTTCTCTCAATGTTTTCTTGCCACCAGTGTTATCAGTGTGGAGTCAGTGGCAGCATGACAGAAATCCATACCTACTACTGTCCATGTCTCCCATTTCTTGGTTGAGTTGAAGGGCAAAGAGAAATTGAAAAGGAGAAGGAAGAGAGGGAGGAAGGCGGATAGAGGCACCTGCAACCTGCAACTGCCTTGACCGAAGAACATGGAGTATATATCCCCACAGAGCAGCTCCTACCTCACTGCCTGGAGCCAGGCACAGAGCCCGCAGCCCATCTGGCTGTCCCTGCTGGTTCTCACTCAGAGCTCCATCATTCCACTCCAGACACACTCACACCAAGGAGGGAAATTGGCAGCTTGAGGGCCTGGGCTCCATAAGCTCATCTAGAGGCTCCAGAGCACTGCTTCAATCCTACCCTCCTGTCTTGGGCAATGATCATGAAAGACCGCGGGTTCAACCACCACCTGCCTTCGCCTCACCTCAACAGTCCTCATGGGATTTTCCTCCCCACACCCAGCCCCTAAACAGACACATAGACATACAGATGCACACACACACACACACACACACACACACACACACACACACAGAGAGAGAGAGAGAGAGAACTGCAAGGGAAGCTGTCCTTGGAGAGCTCAGAGAGGAATCCTGATCCGGATTACTCTAGGACACACAGTTTTACCTGAGTGCAGGCACAGCAAGGAAGACATAATGTCCAATTTAAAAAGCAATTTCTTTCTGGACTCTGTTCGGGGGTGTTCTGGTGCCTATTTCTCCAGAAACTGGGAAAACAGCATGAGAACATTTTCACGCAGGAAAGATTCCAGTGAAATGAACTGGGTAGGGGCCAATGTACCCGCCTGGTTACAGGGGTTCCATGTTCTACTCACACCAGGCATGAGAACTGTGAGCTCACTCACTGTGAGTCTTTTTTCTGATGTATGGCCTGCAAAGATCATGTCCTCTTCTGAAAGGAGTCGCTTTGTTGGGGAGGTGCTTCCCTTTGCTGTGTAGAAGCTTTTCATTTTAGGGAGTCCCTTTTGTTGTTGTTATGCTTGTTGCTCTTTGCTTTAGTCTTTCTCTGGCAATTGGATTTGTATTACAGAAGATGCCTATAAACTTTAGATGGAAGTATGTTCTGCCAATATTTTCCTCTAAGTCCTTGATAGATTCTGGCCTAAAACCTAGGTCCGCAATCCATTTAAAGTTTATTTGCATATGTGTGTGTGTGTGTGTTGTGTGTGTGTGTAGTGGTTCAATTCTACTTGTCTGCATGTTTCAAACCAACTTTTCAGAACTTTGGTTCAGTATATGTAAATAAGTCAATATGATCTATTGCATCAATTAAAAAATAATAAAACTGTAACCACATGATTATCTCAACAGATGTAGATAAAGCCTTAGATAAAACCCAACATCCTTTCATAATCAGAACTTCAAAAATGAAATAGATGGAATTTTCCTTAACTTAGTGGTGTCCATATACAACAAACCAATAGGCAACTTCATACTACATTGTGAGAAACTGAAAGCATTTCCACTTAGGGCAGATAGTAAGGATGTACGTTTCCTATGATTGTTATTATTCCACATAATGTTGGAATTTCTTGCAATGTCAATCAGGCCAGAGGAACGAATTAAAGACATTGACTGGAAAAGAAGAAGTCAAACTGTGACTATCTGCATATGATGTGATAGGATACAAAGAAAACCCTAATTAATCCAGCAAAAGCTTATGAGAATTATTTGGAAATAGAATAAGGTGTCAGGTTACAAAATGAACATGGGAAAAAATCAGTGGGAATTCCTTTCTGCAAACACTAAGTCCGAATAAATAAGTAGAATCAGAATGTGTTGGAAGATGGACAGGGCATTCCATGACCAAGGGAAAACCACTAACACTTCTATTTTGAGCACTGAAAATGCAACTGTTGACTTATACTCTTAGTAGTCAAGCTCAAGAGTGTAAAAAGGAATCATCATTGAGTATTTCATTTGTCTGTCAAAAATGTCAAGGGGCTCCAGCCTGACTTCCCTGGGCATATGACCCCACCAATGTATCCTGGAGCCCCACCTCCCCAGATCCCTGCCCCACTAGGGAAAGAGAGAGAGAGAGGCTGGGAGTAAGGATTGAACTGCCAATACCCATGTAGAGTGGGGAAACAATTATAGAAGCCACACCTTCTACATTCTGCGCCCCTTAATAGCCCTGGGTCCATATTCCCAGAGGGGTAAAGAATAGGATAACATCCAAGGCAGGGGGTGGGATACAGAGTTGAGCAGATGAGAACTGTAACCCTCTTATCCTATGGTCTTGTCAATATTTCCACTATATAAATAATTGAAAAAAATGTCAAGGGGCACGAAGTTTATTACAGAGAGGAATCCACATGTGTCTGTTTGGATCCCAGTCCTTAGCCATCTCAAGAGTGGCCCAAATGCTCAGGGAGTTATCCATGAGGTTGTGTCTTTGAATTGCTGTCATTTCTCAGAACTCACTGCGGTTACTGAACAAAGATACTTCCTACTGCCTGATGCAACTGCTCTAGTGGGTGATCAGGATGGTTTTAATTAGCAACTGTGGTTGGAGGTAACCAGGTAAGTTTTGATGTCTTCATTCCACTGGGACCTGAGAGGAGAACTTTATGGTCATGGGCCTTCTCCCAGACACATGCTAGGTAAGTTGCAGGGATATTTGAATGAGCCATACATAATCCACTGAGACAAAGTGGTAATTCTTTTAACCATATGGGAGAATGTGACTACATACCACCAACCAAACTTTTTCTTTTGTTCTTTCTCGCCACAAATAGGCTCCCTAGCAAGAGGTGCAGTCACAGGCTTCCTCACTGTCAGGTTCATTTTCTGAGAAATGGAGGCATCAGGGAAATTCAGCTTTCTTCTGACACATTTCCAAGCCAGGCACAATATTCAGACACCATTTATTCTTTCTCCCTGTTTGGCAGCGATTGTTCCATCTGTACCACAGGCTTCAGGGGTGTGGCCCAGCCCCTGAGGCCCTATCCACTCAGAGCAGGGGGCTGAGCTCACCTGCCAGCAAACCCACTGATGACTCCCAGGAACTCTTCCTGGTAAAGAACAAAGGTTGGGTACCATCTTTCTGGAATTGCTGACATCTGCCTTCCCTTTCTCTGGGGACTTCAGCTTGACCTTTCTTGAGCAGCCATGTGGCACTGGATCTGGGATCTTGGAAAGGAAGTGCTCTCTCTAAGGTCTGAAGCAGGTAGATGGTAAGAAGAATGGACTTGGAGGTTAAGGTCAGGTTACATGTTCTAAGGAAGGCATGTGGAATAAGCCATGAAAATAGAGCAACTCAGAAGGGGGCAGTTTGTGGGCTCCCCAGTAGATCTTATATGTTGTTCATTTTATAGAACTTTTATTTTCTAATACAAATGTTATATTTCTTCCTCATTGGTTTAAAGAGTCATTTGGGCAGAGACAGAAAATCTCACTTGATATTGTACTGCTTCGCCATGTGTGTGATGCACATTTGAGCTGCTAATCCATGAAGATCAAATTGATGTGAGCCGAGGCCCATATTTAGCCTAGGATGAGCAGTGATTTGAAGGGCCTACTTTGTGGAAGGGAATGCTCTATGGGTGATAATTGTCATTTTATATTTGACATGACTCTCGACCTCATCAAGATCAAGTTGTTCAGAGTAGATACTGATACAATTTAGTTAAATGCAATCTCAAATAAAAGTCCCTTACCTAGAGTCCCATGTAATTAATAGCAAAGTTTTGGGAGTGTTTAGTATTCAGGAATTGTTTTTACAGAGATTCCCTTTGCCTCCATGGGGACTAAAGCAGGACTGATATTTATATAATACAACTTGCTTCCATACTGGTTTAAACCAGGCACACTCTATAAGCCAGAGACCATGTCCTCGTTACAAATGAAACATGCCCTTTCACTTGTTTGTTCAACTGAGACCACACTTTGCATGCAGATTTTGGACCGATGACAGAAATACACAAAGTTCCGAAAAGGAAATCTTAAATTATGGTTAACATTTAATTCCAGGGAAAAATAAAATAATAATAATAACAAAAACAGCCTGGTTTTGGAGACAAGAAGATGCTGTGGCTATGGGCCAGGCAAAACAACCAATCAAAACTATGGAAGGGAAACAAAATAAAGTGTATGAACTGGGTGGGCTGGGTGGTTGGTTATTTAAACAGATTCAAGTGTTGCCTTAAGCATTTGAAATGTGTTTGTAACTTTGAAGTGGTCACAGAATTTTTACAAATTCCTTTTTTTTTTTAAACTGCCACCAAGTTTCTGCTAGTCCTGCACTAAGAACTCACCTCTGCTCCAGCCAGCCATTTTTCCTTCCCCTCCCACACCTTTTTTTTTTTTAGATAGGACAGTTTGAGTGGAGTTGGGCAGGAAAGATAGAGAGGGAGAAGAAAGACCTGCAGACCTGTTTCTCCAGTCAAGCAGCTTTCACCCGAAGGTGGTGAGGGCCTGGAACCACAGTGCAGTGATATGTGTGCTCAAGCAGATGTGCCACCAGCCTGCCCCTTATTGACTTACAGTTAATGGTAGTCACATCTGAAAAGTCAGTCCTAAATACCTTTGTTCTGCTACATAAATTATTCATGTTGTACACTAGATTTCTAGAACTGACTCAGCCTGTATACCTTCGCATAATGCTCTGCAAGTCTATTGCTATTGTTGACACTGCAAAAGTTGTGTTTTTTTTTTTTAAGATTGAAAGATAGTCCATAGAATAAGACTGAATAATACATTAAATCCTGTTTATTCATTCAGACTAGATATCTACTGTGAACAATGCTACAGTGAAGATAGAAATGAAGACATCAGGATCCTGGCTTCATGTTTTGGGGACACATACCTGGAAGCAGAATTGCTGAACCAAATTTTACTTCTCTTTTCATTGTCTATAGAAAACATTGAATCTGTTTTTTTTTTTTATACTAGTTGAACAATATTTCATTCATTCAAGCAAAGCAAAGGCTTATCAGATCTAAACCTTGCCAGCATCTGTCATCTTTTGGTTTTGATAGCGGTGACTTTAGCCGATGTGAGAAGATGTCTTATGGTGAAATTGACTGTCAATTCCATAAGGGATGCGGAAGACCTTTTCACTCTCCTATCACACATTTTCAGCCATGTCTATTAAAGTCCGTTGCTTACTTTTTAAAAATTTCTGTATTGGGAAATCAATGTTTTACATTCAACTGTAAATACAATAGTTTGTGCATGCATAACACCCCCCAGTTTCCCATGTAACAATATAACACCCATTAGGTTCTCTATTATCCTTCTTGGACCTGTATTTCTTTTCCCACTTGCCACTTCCATTTCAAAAGATATAAAGGCATTTTCTCTGATCAATAAAGGCATTTCATTGCACTCCTGCTTAGCCATGAGTCCCTGGTCACTTGTCTCCCCTGTGATGTAACCCGACATCTGGTGCATCAACCTGGGGCCTAACCCACCCATCCTCCAGATTAGTATACACCGCTTGGCTCTCTGCAGCCTGCTGTTTTACAAAGGCACGGTGATTCTTTTTTTCCCTCTTATAATCTTTCTGAGACCCCTGCACCATGAGGGACCTTCTTCCTTATGCAATGCTTAGTATCGTCATGTTCCCAGGGGAGGTCATACCCAGAATTGTTTTAGACTTTGGCTGAGGGCTATCTCTACCATTAATCTTCTATGGGGGGCATACGGATCTTTGCCTAGTCGTGGACCACTGCTCATCTCGGTCTGGTACAGTTGAACTATTTTTCAAGTGACATGTTTTTCTTCTAATGATGGCTTTTTCTCTGGAGATGCATACCCCAAAGTGCCACATCCTTTATCAATGTCTTCAACTTTTAGTGAGCAGTTCTTTTATTTCCCTAGTAAAACTTATTCCTATGTATATTGTACTTTTTAACTCTCTTCTGTGTGGCTCTGAGCCCTCAATTCTTTTCTGTTAATTGTTTGTATATAAGCACAGCTGAATATTTTTCTTCCTGTGACTTTATAGGATTTACATATTGGCTCTAACCATATTTGATGATGTCCTTAAGATTTCCCCCTTTTTTTATTTATAGAAATGAAATACTGACAAAACCATAGGATAAGAGGGGTAGAAGTCCACACAATTCCCACCACAACAAGTCCATATCCAGTCCCCTACCTTGATAGCTTTCCTATTCTTTTTTTAAATATATTTTTTACTTATTCCCTTTTGTTTCCCTTGTTTTTTTTATAGTTATTGATGCTGTTGTTGTTGGGTAGGACAGAGAGTAATGGAGAGAGGAGTGGAAGACAGAGAAGGGAAAGAAAGATAGAAACTGAGGTTCCCAGAAGATGGCAGACTGAGAAGCTGCTATTGGCTAGAGCTCTGACCACATCTTCTGGAAACGGTAGGATTTTCTGCCTTTAGTAGGCCAGTCAATAAGGGGTCCTAGCGGTGACACCAAGGAGTGACTATAACTTAATTTGGGTTAAAAGACAGAGTAAAAAAAAGGGAAACCATTTTTTTCTTTTAAATTATTAATCCCAAAGCACACCTCCTTCTCCTACCCCCGCAACCCCCCCATAACCCATCTCTGGGGACCACCTTCTAGCAGGCTCCCTGGCTGAGCTTCTTTCTTTACCAAGATTCCTGTCCCACCAGGGATTATCATTCATTTTAAGTCTATTCCTGTCTGAAACCTCTGGCTTTTTTCTTTCTAAGTAGCCAACCACCGCACCCCAATGGGCATAGCTAATTAAACAATTAAAAATAAATAAAGAAAAAACTCTTTCCTCTCACCACTCTTTTATTAATGTTTTTTTCTTATCTTTTTCTTTTTTTCTCTCTCTCTTTCTTTTTCTTTTCTTTTTCTCATTCTTGTCATCCTTTCTTCCTTAATCCTACAGCTTCCAAAGCCACAGGCCCTATCCCCCACACCACCAAACAGTGTGCTTTTTTGAATTCACTGATACACATTTGGAAATTAGTTTGGGGAAGAATTCTGACTCAGAGTGGACTCTCACTGCGAGTATCTCTGCTCAACTTCCCTTCCTCCTTTAGCTACCCTTAGAATATACAGTGGATACCAGATTAGCATAACTGTCTATTTCAGCTATACTTGTCTAGTCCTGAGGATTTTTTTAAATTTTTTTTTCTCTTAACAATCAGCTGCCTCTGATCACAAGGTTTGAGGTAATCTGGGACAGGGTTTTTTTTTTTACCCAGTCAATTTTATATTTTATTATTAATATTATATAAAAGCATATATCTCCCCCCCTTAGGTTGATCAGAATTAACTCTTAGGGTATCTTTCATTAATAGGGTAGAGGGCATCTTATCTATTGTGGGAGGAACTTGTGTCCTTACTCCTACCTCCTCTACAGACTCTCCCCTACCTACTCATCCTAGCTAATTAAGAAAATTAAATTAAATTAAATTAAAAATAATGTAATCAAAAATATTTCCTTTCTCTGCTTTTTAATTACAACATTGAAGGAAATGAATGGCAGTATCAGAGAAACAACAGTTGAGACCCCCAAGGAAAATATTGATTATCTTGATGCAATTAGAGAACTGAAAGCTGAAATAGCTGTAATGAGGGAAGAAGCTGAGGCAAGGGAAAGCAGACTAACATTGACAGAAAACAGATTAGTCCGACAGAGCATGAGTTAGAGAAAATGACAAAAGAGGTGAAAGAACTCAAAAAGAGATTGAGAGACACAGAAGACAACAACAGAGACATATGGGATGATCTCAAAATAAGTAACATTTGTATAATTGGCCAGCCAGAGGACGAAAGAGAGCAAGGGGAAGCAAACATTCCAGAGGAAATAATAGAAGAAAACTTCCCAGACCTGAATAACAGAAAGGACATCAAGATTCAACAGGCACAGAGAGTTCCAAACAGAATCAATCCACTCAGACCTGAAGTCTCCAAGACACATCAAGGTTACAATTAAAAGGAGTAAGGATAAAGAAAGGATCCTAAGGGCTGCTAGAGAGAAACAAAAAGTCACATGCAGGGGAAAACCGATAAGATTATCTGCAGACATCACCACTCAGACTCCCAAAGCCAGAAGAGAATGGCAAGATATCTATCGAGCCCTGAATGAAAAAGGGCTTCAACCAAGGATAATATATCCTGCTAGACTTTCATTCAAACTAGATGGAGGGGTCAAAACCCTCTTAGACAAACAACAGTTAAAGGAGGCAACCATCACCAAACCGGACATATAAGGGGTTCTAAAAGACCTCTTATAAATAAGAACATCACTATAATACTTGCAATATATCAGTACAAAAAAAATGTTTTCAACAATGGCACGACAATACATTAAATCCATAATATCAATACATTTCAATGGCTTAAACTCACCCATCAAAAGGCACAGAGTGGGGGGATGGATCAGAAAACATAATCCAACCATATGCTGCTTGCAAGAATCCCATCTGACACAACAAGATAAACACAGACTTAAAGTGAAAGGATGGAAAACTATCTTACAGGCCAACGGACCACAGAAAAGGAATGGAACAACCATTGTCATCTCAGACACAATAGATTTTAAATCAATTAAAGTAATAAAAGATAGGCAAGGACATCACATAATGATTAGAGGATCAATCAGCCAAGAAGACTTAACAATTATTAACATCTATGCACCCAATGAGGGACCATCTAAATACATCAAGCACTTATTGAAAGAATTTGAAAAATACATCAATAGTAATACAATAAGAGTGGGAGACTTCAATACACCACTCTGACACTTAGACATATCAACAAAGAAGAGAATCAAAAAAGATACAAGAGAATTAAATGGAGAGATAGACAGACTAGACCTCTTGGACATTTCCAGAGTCCTTCACCCCAAAAAACAGGAATGCACCTTCTTTTCAAGTGCACATAACACATCCTCAAGGATAGACGAAATGTTAGGCCACAAATCCAGCAACAATAAATTCAAGAGCATTGAAATCATCCCAAGTATCTCCTCATTCCACAGTGGAGTAAAACTAACATTTAACAACAAACAGAAAATTATGAAAAGTCACAGAATTTCGAAACTAAACAACATACTCCTTAAGAACCACTGGGTCAGACAGTCATTCAAGCAAGAAATTCAAATGTTCCTGGAAACAAATGAAAATGAAGACACAACCTATCAAAATATTTGGGACACAGCTAAAGCAGTACTGTGAGGGAAACTTATAGCCATACAATCACATATTAAACAACAAGAAAAAGCTCAAATGAACGACCTTACTGCACACCTCAAGCACTTAGAGGAAGAGGAACAAAGGAACCCTAAAGCAACCAGAAGGACAGAAATCACTAAAATTAGAGCATAAATAAACAACATCGAAAATAAGAGAACCATACAAAAGATCAGTGAAGCGACATGTTGGTTCTTTTAAAGATTAAACAAAATTGACAAACCCCTAGCCAGACTCACCAAACAAAAAAGAGAGAAGACTCAAATTCATAGAATTGTAAACGATGGAGGAGATATCACAAGTGACACCACAGAAATCCAAAGAATCATGCGAAACTTCTGTTGGTATGCATGAGACCCCTTCTGTTTCATTTGGTTTAAATCCCCCCTGCTTAACACTATTCTATTTACATAACCACTTCATTCTATTTACATAACCACTGTTAACAAGTTCCACCCTCCCTCCAGGGCATTTGTGGTTCAGTGATAGGATTCTCGCCTAATCTGCCCCCTCTTTGTCACACTCTGATTTTCACCAGTCACTTTTCTTTCCATTATCTCTATGTCACATCCTGTTTCCACCTTACTTGGCAAGTATATATAAAGATAGCATTGTGAGTTTTACAGTACTGTACCTTGAGTTTAGCTTAGCTCGTCTTAGATTGTGCTGCATCCTGCATGAATAAAGAGATACTGCCTACAGCTCAACCATGAGTCCCTGGTCGTCTGTTACCCGCCTGTGAAGCCAGCCCATTGAAAACAACATAACCCGTCGAAAACAACATATGGCGCAACAACGTGGGACCAGACCTGCGCAACTGCCAGATAAGTGAAGACTTTGCCTACCTATGCACTATGGTCTTCTCTTCTACTTATGAAGAGGTTTGCCAAAGCCTCTACTGTTTCATCATGAGACAGTTAGTCTGTCTCTGGAACATTTTGCTCTGGGCCAAACTTTGTTTCCCTGACCGGGTACTTTGGTTTCTTATGACTGGGATCATAGAGCTTGGGAGATGCACTGAGATTTCCCCTTGGACTTTCTGGATTCCCTCTCCCATGTTTCCTGAGGAAAAGGACTACATTTTGCTCCGGGCCACAGTTTGGTTCTTTATGACTGTGATCGTAGACCTTGGGATATGCATGGGGATTTCCCCTGGAACTTTCTGGACTTCTTCTCAAATGTTTCCCGTGGAGAAGGACTACTCGAATTTGAAGAACATTCTCGAGTACCCTGGCAGTTCCCAAGTATGGAGACACATGGTTAGTTCTACTCTCCTGATTGGATTCTTTCTTCAGTGGGAAGACGCTTTTAAAAATTGGTGCCTGAAGCAATCCAGCAGGAACAGTCAGAAACACCCTAAATGGAATTTGGAGGAGCTTTTTGGACTAGGACGCCCTCTGGGGACTCTTAATCCTACATGGTGAGATCTTGATAATCTGGTTCAAGTTGCGTTTCATAAGAGATTGATTTGAATAACTGAATTTTTGTTTGACATTGACTTAAAAAAAATGCTGGACGCAGACATGATTTCTAGAGACATCCAGAAACAATCCAAAAAATTGTTTTTTCCTCCTTTAATTTATTTTTTTATCTTGGCATAAATCTGAAATGTTTAATCCTCAAAACGGTATGAGTTATGGGTGGGGCAGATAGTGCAATGATTATGTTAATTATTCTCATGCCTGAGGCTTTTAACCTTGGTTCTTCTGTTTTTCCTTTCCACATTTTATTGAGTTTAAACTGTTTAAACAACCTTAAAATCATACTAGAAAGGACTTCCAATTATAATGGAGTTATCAATTATAGTAAACTTCTAATCTGCTACAAGTTTTGCTTGACAAGTAAGTGAATTTCAGCTGTCAAAGTCTTCACATGAAAAAGCATCTACTCAAATGGAATTCCTGGAAATCCATTTGGATCCTGTTCTCTGACATCGCCCCCGGAAATCAATGATGAGACCTGGCACGTCCTGAAGAAACAGATTCACAGACTCCAAAGATCACTCTCTACAGAAAAGCAGAATTCTGGTGGCTGACATTCCCCATCGAGACAGACGTGCAGCATTTCAACCTCTGGCATTTTCTTCTGTGGTCAGCTACTTTGGATTGACACCTCCATCGGACTTACTGGTACACGCTGCTGTGTTTCTCAAAGACTAACTTCAGCCAATTGCCTTGAGACTTTATAGACCATGTCCCCTCGCCTGCAGGCTCTTTCCCAGAGGCAGAAAACTCCCCCTCCTTATTAGGTTATGCCCACAGAGGCATGAAGCGCCCCAAGAGGCAAGAGATGCCCACAGAGGCAGGAAACGCACTTTGAGGCAAGAGATGCCCCCAGAGGCATGAAGCATTCCCAGAGGAAAGAAATGCCACTTCGCCTGCTAGGCCTTGCCCTTTAAGGCAAGAAACGTTCCCGTTGACATCACATTGGTTATTGCTGCTCACCTATTTTGTTTTCCATGTCTTATGCCAGTTCTTTTGAAAACGCCTGTACAATATACGTTTCTGTTCACCCCACAATGGCCATTAGTTAAAAAGAAAGGGGGAATTGTTGGTATGTATGAGACACCTTCTGTTTCATTTGGTTTAAATCCCCCCTGCGTAACACTATTCTATTTACAAAACCACTTCATTCTATTTACATAACCACTGTTAACAAGTTCCATCCTCCCTCCATGGCATTTGTGGTTCAGTGATAGGATTCTCGCCTAATCTGCCCCCTCTTTGTCACACTCTGATTTTCACCAGTCACTTTTCTCTCCACTCTCTCTATGTCACATCTTGTTTCCACCTTACTTGGCAAGTATATATAAAGACAGCATTGTGAGTTTTACATTACTGTACCTTGAGTTTAGCTTAGCTCGTGTTAGATTGTGCTGCATCCAGCATGAATAAAGAGATACTGCCTACAGCTCAACCATGAGTCCCTGGTTGTCTGTTACCTGCCCGTGAAGCCAGCCCATTGAAAACAACATAACCCGTTGAAAACAACAAACTTCGATGAAGAACTACACACCACTATGCTAGAGAATCTGGAAGAAATGGAACAATTCCTAGAAGCATATGCCCTTCCAAAACAGAACCAAGAAGAACTAAAAAATCTAAATGGACCAATCACCGACAAAGAAATTGAAACCCTTATTAAGAATCTCCCCAACAACAAAAGTCCTGGACCAGATGGCTTCAAAAACAAATTCTACAAAACTTTCAGGAAACAGTTAGCTTTTCCACAAGACTGAAGAAACAGGAATACTTCCTTCCACCTTCTATGAAGCCAACATCACCCTAAGACCAAAAGCTGAGAGGAACACAACAAAAAAGGAAAACTACAGACCTATATCGCTGATGAACATACATGCCAAAATATTAAACAAGATCTTGGCCAACCGGATACAGCAACATATCAAACAGATTGTCATTCATGACCAGGTGGGAATCATCCCAGGAATGCAAGGCTCCTTTAACATCCATAAGTCAATCAATGTCATTCACCACATCAATAAATGCAAAGCCAAAACCCACATGATTATCTCAAGAGAGGCAGAGAAAGCCTTTCACAAAATCCAACACCATTAATGCTCAAAACTCTACAAAACATGGGAATAGATGGGACATTACTCAACATAGTGGGTCTATATATAGCAAACCTACAGCCAACATCATATTCAATGGACTGAAGCTGAAAGCATTCCCCCTCAGATCGGGAACTAGACAGGCCTGTCCTCTGACACCATTACTCTTCAACATAGTACTGTAAATTCTTACCATAGCAATCAGGCAAGAGAAGGCAATCAAAGGAATACAGAATGGAAGGGAAGACGTCAATTTGCAGATGATATGATGGTATACATAGGAAAACCTACCGAATCCAGCAGTAAACTACTGGAAGTTATTGGGCAATATAGCAAGATATCAGGATACAAAATCAATGTACAAAAATCAGTGGCATTTCTTTATGCAAACAATAAATCTGAAGAAGTAGAAGACATCCAGAAATCACTCCCATTTACTGTTTCAGCAAAATCAATCAAATAGCTAGGAATCAAGATGACCACAGAAGAGAAAGACTTATATTCTGAAAACTATGAGTCGCTACTCAAGGAAATAGAAATTGATACCAAGAAATGGAAAGATATTCCATGCTCATGGATTGGAAGAATAAATATCATCAAATGAATATTCTCCCCAGAGCCATATACAAATGTAATGCAATACCCATCAAAGTTCTACCAAGCTTCTTTAACAGAATAGAACAAACACTACAATCAATTATCTGGAACCTGAAAACACCTAGAATTGCCAAAACCATCTTGAGGAAAAGAAACAGAAATGGAGGCTTCACACTCCCAGACCTTAAACTATACTATAAAGCCATCATCTGCAAAACAGCACGGTACTGGAACAAAAATAGGCACACAGACGTGTGGATCAGAATTGAAATCCCAGAAATAAATCCCCACACCTATGGACATCTAATCTGTGATAAGGGGGCCCAAAGGATTAAATGGAAGAAGGAGGCTCTCTTCAATAAATGGTGCTGGGAAAACTGGGTTGAAACATGCAGAAGAATGAAATTGAACCAGTTTATCTCACCAGAAACAAAAATCAACTCCAAATGGATCAAAGACGTCGATGTCAGACCAGAAACAACCAAACAATCAAATACTTAGAGGAAAACATTGGTAAAACACGTTCCTTTGATTCATCAAAGACATGTTTGATGAATCAAACCCAATTGCAAGGAAGACTAAAGCAGAAACAAACCAATAGGACTATCTCAAATTGAAAAGCTTCTGCACACCCAAAGAAACTATTAAACAAACAGAGAGATCCCTCACAGAATGGGAGAAGATCTTCACATGCCATACATCAGACAAGAAACTAATCACCAAAATATATAAAGAGCTCAGCAAACTTAGCACCAAAAAAAAATAAAATGACCCCATCCGAAAATGGACAGAGGATATGAACAAAACATTCACTACAGAGGAGATCCAGAAGGCTAACAAATATATGAAAAACTGCTCTAGGTCACTGATAGTCAGAGACATGCAAATTAAGACAACAGGTAGAACACTGGACTTTCTTACCTGAGTTTGAGTTCTGATAACCAGCACTACATACTATAGTGCCGCTTTGACTTGTCTCTCTGCTCTTTTCTCTGCATCATGTGAAATTCCCCATCATATATGTAATAAATGAGATAATTCTGGAATCATCCAATAAAGTTTGGCTCTTTTAGAAAAAAGATGATATGCCACGTATATGGCAGCATTATAAGCACTACCCAAGTTTAGGAACAGATGAAGCATCCATAACACAGACATGAATAAAAGTTGCGCTGCATAAATAGATAGCTACACTAGTCAATCTCAAGGAAGCTGGACCTCGGACAACATAGATTAGCAGAGTGGGGAACACATAATCATTAGTGAAATAAGTGAGACTGAGAAAGCCAACTTGAGAAATCAAAACTCCAAAATGGAAAAAATAAGTTTCTGAGAGGTAGCTCACTTAAGGCATTGTATTGCACTGCCACACAATGTTGCCAAATTTGAGCATGCCTCCAGTACGCTGAAGGAAGCTTTGGTCCTGTGGTCTTTCTGTCTCTTTCTCTGACACTCTGTCTTTCTCTCTCTCTGCCTCTCTATCTGAAAAGAGGATACAGATATTTTTCTTTAAGTGTTCCAATTGCATAATTTCTTCTAATCATGGTAACATTCCAAACACTCTCACATAATGAGCCATCACCCACAATAAACTGCATTCATTATTAAAAAAAAAGTAAAAAAAAAAAAACAACCCTATATTTCTGTTTATTATTGGGTAGAGTTAAAGAGAAATTCAGATAGGAGAAGAAAGTAGAGAGAGGAAGAGGTAGATATACCTGCAGCCTTGCTTCACCATTTATGAAGCTTACCCCCTGCAGGTGGGGGACCAGAGGCTTGAACATGGGTCCTTGCACACTTAACCAACTGTGCCACCACCTGTCCCCCATTCATTAATTTTTTAGCAGCAAGAGTAAGTGGAGAGAAGAGACAGAGAAGCACACAGCACAGGCGAACATCACGAAGCTGCTTCAGTGTCGTCCTCTGTGGTGCTAGTGATCACATTCAGGGCATCCTAGATGGTAAGCCGTGTGCTCTACTGGGTCAAAGTATCTACTGACTTCATATATTTGAATCAGATATGCTACTGAAAAATGATTAAGATTTCCCTCTACTTCCTGAGGGATGAATTTCTTTTTGGAGAAAATAATGAGCATTCTCCTCCTTAGTTCCCATCCTAATTACATAATGGAGATCTGTGTGAGCAAAGGAGGAATGACCTTGACCCAGTGCTGTAACATCTCAGCGAAAGTGGCAGCCGACAGGACCCCACAGGAATTGTGCTGGTACTTCAGCTGCTGAGATAAGGAATCCACAGCCACTGCTAAGTGTAAGAGTCCTTGTGAAGAGTTTGTACCTCACACAGACTATTGCGCCACTCTAATGAGGACATAGAACTAAGGGATGAAACAGAAAATCATGCCCCATCTCTCGGTGTTCACCGCCTCTTCTGATTTCCTCCTTGACAATCTAACAGGAGAATGGAGAGCCAAAAATGGAATGCGATCATTTTCATAGTAGATATCTCAGCTGCTACTTCTGGCTTGAGAGGAGAATAATTTGCATATTTCTATCTGCTCACTTAATTATTTGGTGAGGTAATTTATTTCCCTTCCATGTTTTCTCTCTTTGATAGACTAAGAAATGTACAGGATCTGCTGAAGAACATCCTTAATTTTGTGTTCTCAGACCACCATATTTTTGCATGTGTGTGTACATTAGTGTTTTGTCAAGAGTGAAATTCAAGATTATTCCTCAAGAGTACCTGGATGTAATCAAAGGAAACACATATTTTGCATTCAATTTCAATTGCTCTGGAAGATGTTAGATACATTCTAGTCATATTGCTTCCCAAGGCTTTGTAACTATAACCACTCTGATCAGAATGGAGACAACATCCTTCCTGTTTCTGGAGAGACAATAGGCACCATTTTGCTACATTTTTCTTTCTCATGATATTGCCCTTAACGCCATTCATATTTAAATTTTCTCTCCATAAATATCACAACAGAAGAAACTGTGTACTGTGTTTTTGCTCTGATGAGCCACCTATCACTCTAGATCACGTCATGTGAAGAATTGAGAGAAAGCAGAGTAAATGGAATGAACACAACTGATTGAGCCTCTGATATCTTTTCTTCCACAGAAAAAAACTCTTGCCTGAGAAATGAAGCAATGTGACTTTTGTGACTGAATTTCTGCTCATGGGAATCTCTAATGACCAGGTGTATAGAGACCCTGTGCCTCTGTGTTCTTTCAGGTTTACCTGGCAGCTCTGCTGGGGACCTGCTCATTGTCACTCTCACCTCCCTTGACCAGCAGCCCCATTCCCCCATGTACTTCTTCCTGAAGATCTTGTCTTTGATTGGCATCTGCTACATTTCCACCACTGTCTCCACGTGCATCATGAACACCCTGACCAACAGCCACTCCATCTCCTTTGTGGGCTGTGCCTCTCAGGTTTTCCTGGTCCTCTTTTTGGCAGGCACAGAGTATGCTCTCCTGCTAGTGACTGTTATGCTGCCATCTGCCACCTTGTGCACTATGAGACCATCATGAACAAAGGTCCTGTGTACAGATGGTAACGGTGGCGTGGCTCAGAGACTGTGTCTATAGATCCCTCCATGAGGCAGGGACATTCTCTCCCTGTTTCTGTGGCCCCAATGTAGTGCCTCAGTTCTTCTGTGATGTCTCTCCCTGCTCACACTTGTTTTGGGGATGAAATTCTAGAATATGCATTTATTGTAGCTAGCTGTTTGTTTTTGTTTGCTTCATTTTCATGGTCATTTCCTATGTTCATCTTTTCTCTGCAGTTCGGAGAATACCTTCTGACCAAGGCAGGTTGAAATCCTTCTCCCCCTGCTTTCCCCACCTCACTGTGGTGATTTAATTCCTCTTTTCCACATTTTTGGCATATTTCAGTTCAGCTGCCTATTCTTCATCATCACTGAATCTCTTTATGTCTGTGATGTATTCTGTATTACCTCCCAGCCTAAATCCTTTCATTTATAGTCTGAGAAACAGGGACATGAAGACGGCACTTTGCAGTTTTTGGACAGAAAATGACAGCTGCAATGTGAATTTTACAAATATTTATGATGAATGTCTATTGTGTAGCAAATAAATTGGGCTGTAATAATGGCTGCAAATACATACAGGTATCATATACCTGTGAGTTTGGGGTTTCACCTACATGGGTGCTGCATGTCTTTGGTTAGATGGGCAGGCAACAGTGTATTTGCAATTTCCTATTGACTGAAGTATTCTAGTCATAGGATTCAACGGTGGCACATCTGGTTGAGCTCACATGTTACATGTCACAAGGAGCCAGGTTAGAGTCCCCTGTGTCCACCTGCAGGGGGAAAACTTCAAGAATGGGGAAGCAGTGCTGCAGGCGTCTCTCTGTCTTTCTCCCTCTCTATAACCACCGTCCCTCTCAACTTCTGGTTATTCAATAAATCAATGAATAAAGACTTAAAAAATTAAAAAGAGGGAGTCAGTCTGTAGCGCAGCGGGTTAAGCGCAGGTGGCACAAAGCACAAGGACTGGCGTAAGGATCCCATTCGAAGCCTGGCTCCCCAGCTTCAGGGGAGTCGCTTCACAGGTGGTGTAGCAGGTCTGCAGGTGTCTATCTTTCTCTCCTCCTCTCTGTGTTCCCCTCCTCTCTCCATTTCTCTCTGTACTATCCAACAACGACAACAACATTAATAACTACAACAATAAAGCAACAAGGGCAACACAAGGGACTAAATAAATAAAATAAAAATAAATAAAAAATAAACAGATAAATAAAATAAAAAATAAAATTAAAAGAATTAAAAAGAAGAAATATTCTAAACATTGTATTTGATGTCATTGGAACCCTGATATACAATCATTTGTTTTTCCATTATTTTTTTTATTTAGCTCTGGCCCCATTCCCTCGTGGGAATATTTCACTATAGATTTAAATTTAAGTATTTCATTATAGAACCGGTTATCATTTTTACAAATCTTGCCTCCTGAGAAAAATTATTTTTGCCAAGATTATTATATTTCTCTTTTTCATTTGTGTTCCATACATTTTTAAATTTTTTAATTTCTTTTTTGGAAGATTAATGTTTTACAGTTGACAGTAGACATAATAGTTTGTACATGCATAACATTTCTCAGTTTTCCACATAACGGTACAACTCCCAGTGGGTCCCCTGTCATCCTTTGCTAGCACCTGTATTTTCCCTGCCACACACTCCAGAGTCTTTTACTTTGGTGCAATATCAATGTATATTTTTCAGTCTCATTTATTTATTATTTTTGCCTCCAGGGTTACTGGTGGTGCTTGGTGCCTGCACTACAAACCCACTTCTACTGGAGGCTACTTTTTCCCATTTTGGTTGCCCTTATTGTTATTATTAATGCTGTTCTTTTTGTTGGATAGGACAAAGAGAAATAGAGTGGAGGGGAAGACAGAGTGAGGGAGAGATGGACAGACACCTGCAAATCTACTTCACTGCCTGTGAAATGACTGCCCTGCAGGTGAGGAGCCATGGGCTCGAACTGGTTTCCTTACACTGTTCCTCACACGTTGTGCCAGTTCTGCTTAACCCACTGTTCTACTGCCAGCCTTCCTTCAGTTCATTTTCACCACTTAATTCAAAGTTTAATCTCTCAAAGATGGACACGTCGATACTGCCACTATAATTATACTTATGAGAATAGTTTTTATATTCTTCTTATAAGAATTAATGCATGATCTATATTATTAGCAATTGTTATTGGCAATCAAATAATCACATCTATACTAATAGGGATATTGCTGAGTGGAGCAATTATCTTTAAACAGTCAAATTCAGAGAACAAGTCAGCTTCATATTTCCAGGAATTCCATAAGTAGTGATGATGCCACTTCCTTCATTTCTCCATTTCTCTCTTTATCTAAAACTTTAAATGAAGACACTGACTCATTAAATTTACTTATTTGGGTTGTAGAGTTGTCCTTTTTATTACGCAGGATGATTTTCATCCCGCTTGTCACCCTCGTGAGGGCATGCTGGCAGTGCCAGAGGAAATGTTGGTCCTTCCTCATCTGGAGTGTCTTCAAGACTTGCATTCTCAGTCTACAAAAATAGAACAGAAGTCAAAACACTTCCCACTCATGCCCATTTAATACAACACATAAAATATATGCTGCAGACATGAAATCATTGTGGATGGAAGAACTAATGTATGGCAACTTTTCATTCTAAGAATGCATGTCTATGTTCTTCATATTGATATCAATGTGCAACTATCACAGGGCACAGTGCTTTCCTTAATATGTTCAAAGAAGTCTCATAATAAATTTTCAACCAAGGAGATAGATCAGTGCTGTGGCAAAGACCTAACCTGAAGAACATACCTAAGTTCCAAGTCCAAACACAGCACCATATACAAGAAGGTGAGCTGTGTAAACCTGTGTGTGTGTGTGTGTGTGTGTGTGTGTGTGTGTGTGTATTCAAAACTACTGTAACAGGATAAAATTATTTTTGATAATCTTGTTTGTTTTTTCACACAAGTAAAGAATGATTTACCATTAAGTATTTTTGTTTGTTTAACTAATTCAGGGCTTTGAAGCTGGGTCATTGGAGCCTTTTGCATAACCTCTGTTCAAACTCCCTCAACCCTGAATGCCCAGAGTTATGGTCAATGGGAAACCAGATACAGGAACTAAATCTCCCTCAAAATGAACACCTCTGCTCCCCCATACATCACCAAAGAAAGAAACGCACCCTCTCTGCAATTCTGCGTGCAGTGATGGATAATTCTAACTGCATGCCAGTGTGTCTGTTCTGAAGGAGAAAGGAGAAGGACAGTCCTGTATGTACCTCCCCACGTCGCCTTGGTGGTCCTCGTTCCTCTTCAGTCTACAAGATCAGAGCAAAGCATCACGGTGTTAGTGATCTTCTGGGCAGTCCCATTTCAACGGACGAGAATGAAATCAAGGCACATTCTTCTAGTGAATCCTTCAAGGACATGCATGACAGCTTTCGTGGCTGCTTCTGAATCTATGTTTCCAAGAAAAAGTACCTTCACAGGATTGATTTCTACATACAAAAACACCTACCACCTCCTACCAAAGAGATCTGATTTACAGAAGAGTCCTTGGAGATGTTTTCAGACAAATGAACTTCCTGCTGGAAATTTCATCCAGTCTAGAGTACAGGATTGGTAATTTAATCAAGTTCAAACCTGGGCATCACTTATCAGAGGTCTAAGAGGTGAATTTAACTTGCTCAGTCTAATGGTCCAAAAGTAGTCTCCACATAAAATAATGAGAAATGTTTTATGTCAAAGAGACATAAAGAATAGGAAAGCTTCCAATGGAGGGGACGGGAAACAGAACTCTGGTAGTGGGAAATATGTGGAATCTTTACCCCTCTTATCCTATATTTTTGTTGATATTTTCCATTTGACAGATACATTAAATAAACACAACAGCAAAAAAAACATCAGTCCTGCTAAGTAAAGGACATATTACAGTCTATCATGACTGAATTCTGTTAGGAGTCAAAATACGCTTTCTTCACCTTTGAGATCCAGTTCCTGCCTGTGCACTTAGTAGTGGCTGCTATGTCATGTCACCTTGGTGCAGTGCATGACCTCGAGGCCAGCTCCTGTTGGTCTGTGAGCTGGGGTGACAATCTCAGTCAAATCCCACAGGATGTCTGTGAGAGTGATGGACAAAACAGACATCTGGAGCTCACAGTGCAGTGCCAGGAAGAGGGTGGGTGCTACGCAGAGCTTTGGATAGGTAAATGATATGAATTTTCTTTTCTTTTTTAACTATTTAAAGGGTTTTTATTTATTATTAGATAGAGAAGGGAGGAATTGAGAGGGGAAGGGGAGATAAGGTGGGACAGAGACACCTGCAGAACTGCCCCACCATTCGTGAAGCTTTCCCCTTTCCGGTGGGGATCAGGCGTTTGAACCTGGAATCATGCATACTGTAATGTGTGTGCTTATGCAGATGTGCCTCCGCCTGGCTCCAATGATTTGAATTTTCCTGTAAGCTATACTTTGTGTCTTGGTGTCAATCATTTCTCTCTATTCAAAACACTTAACAATGAAAAAGAAGGCATCATGATATAAACATGTAAATTACAAATGTTTAAAATTGTATTTTCCTATTTATTTGATAGAGACAGCCAGAAATCAATGGGGAATGGGTTGTGAGAAAAGGAGAGAAATGGGCGGAGCCAAGATGGTGACTTGGAGGCAGCTGCTGGTATGGGCTCTTACATCAGGGGCCGGATAAGGTAGGATATGGGGCTGTGAGCAGGACGGTGAACAAGAAGTCCAACCTGTGACACCAAGGAGGGGTCCTGTGACTCTAGTTGGGTTAGGAAATGGAGGAAAAAGAAAAGACATTTTCTGATTATTTATGAAGCCATCCCTCCCCTCCACCAGATAACCACTCCCCAAGGCTTGGAGAGCTGGTCCTAGCAGGTTCCCAGATGAGCTTTCATCTTTATGACTATGAGTCCCTATTCAAGGAAATAGACACTGATACCAAGAAATAGAAAGACAGCCCATGCTCATGGATTGGAAGACTCAATATATTCAAAATGAATATTCTCCCTAGAGCCATATACAAATGTAATGCAATGTCCAGAAAAGTTACACCATACTTCCTCTTAAGAGAATAGGATAAAAACAACAGTCATGGGGAGTCGGGCTGTAGCGCAGCGGTTAAGATCTGGTGGCACAAAGCACAAGGACCAGCATAAGATTCCCGGTTCGAGGCCTGCTCCTCAACTGCAGGGGAGCCGCTTCACAGGTGGTGAAGCAGGTCTGCAGGTGTCTATCTTTCTCTCCTCCTCTCTGTCTTCCCCTCCTCTCTCCATTTCTCTCTGTCCCATCCAACAACGACAACAACAATAATAACTACAACAATAAAACAACAAGGCAACAAAAGGGAATAAATAAATAAAATAAATATTAAAAAAACAAAATACTATTAAAAAAAACTACAGTCATTTATCTGGAACCAGAAAACACCTAGAATTGCCTTAACAATCTTAGGAAAAGAAATAGAAATGGAGGCATCACACTGCCATATCTCAAGCTATATTATAAGGCCATCATCATCAGAATTGCCTGGTACTGGAACAAAAATAGGCACACAGACTAGTGGAACAGAATTGAAAGCCCAGAACTAACCCCCACAACTATGGACATCTAATCTTTGAAAGGGGGGGGGGGGCCCAAAGGATTACATGGAGGAAGAAGACTCACTTCAATAAATGGTGCTGGGCAAACAGGGTTGTAACATGCAGAAGAATGAAATTGAACCACCTTATCTCCCCAGAAACAGAAATCAACTCCAAATGAATCAAGGGCCTGAGCGTTAGACCAGAAACTATCAGACACTTAGAGGAAAGCATTGGTGGAACACTTTCCTACCTAGACCTCAAGGATATCTTTGATGAAACCAAGCCAACTGCAAGGAAGACTAAAGCAGAAACAAACCAGTAGGAATACATCCAATTGAAAAGTTTCTGCACAGCCAAAGAAACTATCACACAAACAAAGAGACTCCTCACCATGGGAGAAGATCATCACATGCAAACATCAGACAAGAGACTAATCACCAAAGTATACAAAGAGCTGAGCAAACTTAGCACCACAAAAGCAAATGACCCCGTTAAAAAGTGGGCAGAGAATAAGAACAAAAGATTCACGACAGAGATCATCCAAAATGCTAACAAACATATGAAAAATAGCTCCAGGTTTCTGATTGTCAGGGAAATGCAAATAAAGACATCATTGAGATACTACCTCACTCCTGTGAGAATGGCATACATCAAAAAGGACAGCAGCAACAAATGCTGGAGAGAGTAGAGTGTGGGGACAGTGGAACGTTTCTGCACTACGGGTGGGATTGTAAATTGGTCCAGCCTCTCTGGAGAGCAGTCTGGAGCACTCTCACAAGGCTAGACATGGACCTTCCATATGACCGAGTAATCCTTCTGCTGGGGACATACCCGATGGACACCATAACACCCAGCCAAAAAGATATGTGTACACCTATGTTCCTAGCAGCACAATTCATAAGAGCTACATCCTGGAAGCAACCCAAGTACCCAACAACAGATGAATGGCTGAGAAAGCTGTGGTCTACATACACAGTGGAATACTATGCAGCTATAAACAATAGTCAGCACACCTACTCTGACCCATCTTGCATGAAGCCAGAAGAAATTATGTTAAGTCAGCTAAGTCAAAAAGATAAAGACGAGTATGGGATGATCCCACTCATAAACAGAAGTTGAGAAAGAAGAACAGAAAGGGAAACTCAAATCAAGATCTGACTAAATTTGTAGTAGGGCACTAAAGTAAAAGCCCTGAGTGGAGGGTGAGGGTGGATCTTCAACTTCATGAGACTGGGGGGTGAGCAGAGCGAGAGGATGTGACACTGACTTTTGGGGGGGGGTGGGAATTGTGTTATGTACACTCCTATCAATTTGTAGTCATTTAAATCACTATTTAATTAGTCTGAGAGGGGAAAGTTGATTGGATGTCTCAAACTATTTAGGGCACAGACTGCGTCTTTTGAATACATAGGAGGAGTCTTTGATAGGTTGACTCTCTTATAAGCTTTGTCCAGGGAGAACAAAAGAAGCTGGTAGCATAGCTATATGCAAATAATGTCAAAGGCAATAAATTATGGTGCTGGTGTGTATGATATAGCAAATCCAAACAAAGGGATTTTTCAAAGTTTACCCATTTGCCAAACAATGTGATTATTGCAATAAATAACTATTGTCTTCTTTTTAAAAAAAATTATTTAAGAGAGGATAAATTAACAAAACCATAGGGTAGTCTTCTTAAACCCTAGGACAACAGGAATCTCCCTTTCTTCTACAGAGCCTATGTTTCTCCCAATCCTGATACCTCTGGGTGGGGCTCACTTCCCTGCATGCTTCTCTCCAATGAGGCTAAATGATATTGCATCCACCGATTCCAACCTGATCAATGCAATGAGTACCATCTCTGCATGCTTCACCTCAGACTTGGTACAGAGACATAAGGCATGGATTGCCAACCCTTCACCCTCATCACTCGGGTGAGACCTTTGCTTTCATTGTATTCTCTACGTCCATTCCAGGAGCTTCACTTCCTAATGACATACCAAAAGCTAGATATAGGCCAGGGCCTACCAGATTGAGCATATATTAACATGTATTCATAAATTAGGGCAAAATATAGACCTAAAGGCAAAAATACACAATAGTCTGTAGTGAGTCAGTATCAAGTGTATAATGAAATAGTGTCCACATAGACTTAGATACCCTCATCACCTACTTCCTATTACAGCTCTCTCACTCACGCCAAAGCTAACCTTAGCAAAGCAAGGACTGCAAAAGCTGAATATGGGCAACAGACTGGCATATTTTCACGATGACTCTTTAGTCACTATCAGGCTGTTCCTCCAGCTGGGGCACTAATCGGGCATTCCTGAGACTCCTAAACAGACTTGATGGGTCTAGAACTCAAAGAAATCCCTCTCTCCATGGAGGGAAATGATTTCGGGGAAAATGAAATCTCAGGGTGTTGCAAAACAGGCTGTGGGATGGTGGCATACCAGTAAGAGCCCATACATTCCCATGGTCCATGACACAGGTTGAAATCCTTGATCCCCAGCTGTGAGAGGAAGTTTTACAAAAGGTATCAAATGCTGCAGGTATCCTACTCTTTGCTTCTTTAAATCTCTCTTTCCTCTTGATATTTCTCTCTCTCCCCAGTAAATACATTACTTGTAAATAGACACAAAATGCAAATGATCTAACTTCTCTCTAAGTAAGATATTTGGCCTTTGTGTAAATATAAATAAGAAAAAGATACGTGGGAGAGTTAGTCAGTATCCCTCAAAAACAACCTTAAAGAAAATTTGAGCTACCTCACGGGCTGAAGTGAACCTGTATAAGAGCCACTGTGAACAAGGTCTAGGAACAAGGCAAAATTAAATCACAATCCATAAAGGAAACCCCGGCATCACCTCATAAATGGAGGAAATCTTGAGTGTGGTCACAACCTCCACCAGGGGGTCTCGTTCCTCCAGGAGGGAGAGAAGCCAGAGTAGGTTCTCTGCATCTACCTGGCCCTCCGAGGATTCGGTGTCTTCAGAGTCTGAATTGAGGTAGTGTTCTTCATCCTGCTAACAGAGAGGAAAGCATCAGCCTCCATCAGATCATCTAGCTGGTGCTTTCTTTAAGAAAAAAGCTTGCACTGGAGAACTCTGCTACTTCTTTTTGGTGAGCCACTGCTGCCTTGGCTGCTGGAAGCTCAGACACATGTGTCTATCGAAGTTGAAGAAAAACCTTTGTTCAGCGTGTTCCCTCTGCACCTCCTCTAAGCAAGTATCTGTGTGACCCACCCAGAAATATTCATAGAAGCTCAAAAGAAAAAAACAAAACCCTGTTAACATTTTTACCATCTCAGAAGCAGAGACTCTCAGCATAGCAGGCTGGTCACAGATTTAGATATTTGTACACTTGACAAACCAGAGGTGTAAGAACAGTTGTGGAGAAGGTACTGCACAGACCGTCATCCAAACTCCACATGAGCTTCCCCCAGCAAGCAGGGCAGCCCCATGAGCACAGGCCCCTCCTTCCAGTCAATTTGTCACTCACCTCGCTAGAAAATTCCTCTTCCGAAGCTGTTAAAAAATATTCGTCGATCCCTGTGCAAGCATCCTTTACTTTGATATGCTCCGCCACCACCACTGGCTGGTCTTCTTTGATGTTATTCATGAGTTCCTCCTCTTCCTCTTCAATGTCCTCCATCTCCTCCTCCATCTCCTCCTCCTCCTCCATCTCCTCCTCCTCCTCTTCCTCTTTAACCTCCTCCTCTTCTATCTCCTCCTCCTCTTCCTCTTCTACCTCCTCTTCCTCTTCCTCTTCCAACTCCTCCTCCTCCTCTTCCCCTTGCTCCTCCAATACCATCCAAACCATTTTCTCTTCTTCTTCCTCCTCCTCTTCTTCCTCCTCCTACTCTTCCTCCTCCAGCTCCTCCTCCTCTTCCTCTGATACCATCCATAACATTTTCTCTTCTGCCTCCTCCCGCTCCAACAACATCCACACCATTTTCTCTTCTTCTTCTTCTTCTTCTTCCTCCTCCTCCTCCTCCGCCTCCTCCTCCTCTGCCTCTTCCTGCTCCTTCTCCTTCTCCTGCTCCTCTTCCAATACCATCCACACCATTTTCTCTTCCTCCTCCTCTTCCTTCGCCCTACACACCACCTCCTCTTCCTCCTCTTCTTCCTCCAGCAATAACTCCTCCAACCTCACACACTCAGGTTTTTCCTCCTCATCCTGCTCCTCCTGCTCCTCCTCCTCCTCCTCCTTTCGTTTCAGCTGCTCCACCTGCAGGCAAACAAGTTTCTTTAGATGCTCTTCCTCATTCTCCTCAGTCAGAGAAAAACATCACAACATAGCAGGTCTTGGAGCCATTTCCATTGCCAATAATGTGAGTAAAATCTACATTCAGACACACTCTAATCCCTGCTGTTGAAAGCACTGACAGAGGATGACAGTGAACATCTGACAGACTGGAGGGAAATGGCAAGTAGGGATTTCACAGCCCTGCATGAGGGTGTCATTGCAGCAGCCTCCTAATCTCAGGGGAAATTGCACTGAACAGGACTCAGAAGGACTTCATCAACCAAAATGCAGTGACATGAGAACATGGTAAACGGGATTCAGAATAAACCACCACCCAAATCACATCCCCAGTGAGATCAGAGAAGGGACCAGGTACCTCTTGGAGGATGGGGGCCTCCTGGCCAGCCAGCTGCTCCACATAAACTCTGGGCTCACCCTTGGCCTGAGCAACTACCTTCGGCTGCTCCACACACAGGCTGGAGGGTACACACACCTCCTCCTCCTCCTCCTCTGCCTACAGAAGACAGCAGAGAGCACATTAGAGCAGGTCCATCTCTAGTCAACTACAAACTAAATATACACAAACTAATTAGCCTGAGGAAATCTCTGTCTCTTCTCTCTCTCTCTCTCTGTCTCAATTTTCTTTTTTTAAGATTTTATTTTTATGAGAAAGATAGGAGGAGAGAGAAAGAACTAGACATGACTCTGGCACATGTGCTGCCAGTGATCAAACTCGGGACCTCATGTTTGAGAGTCCAAGCTTTACGACTGCGCCACCTCCCGGACCACTTCTCTCAATGTTTTCTTGCCACCAGTGTTATCAGTGTGGAGTCAGTGGCAGCATGACAGAAATCCATACCTACTACTGGCCATGTCTCCCATTTCTTGGTTGAGTTGAAGGGCAAAGAGAAATCAAAAAGGAGAAGGAAGAGAGGGAGGAAGGCGGATAGAGGCACCTGCAACCTGCACCTGCCTTGACCGAAGAACATGGAGTAGATATCCCCACAGAGCAGCTCCTACCTCACTGCCTGGAGCCAGGCACAGAGCCTGCAGCCCATCTGGCTGTCCCTGCTGGTTCTCACTCAGAGCTCCATCATTCCACTCCAGACACACTCACACCAAGGAGGGAAATTGGCAGCTTGAGGGCCTGGGCTCCATAAGCTCATCTAGAGGCTCCAGAGCACTGCTTCAATCCTACCCTCCTGTCTTGGGCAATGATCATGAAAGACCGTGGGTTCAACCACCACCTGCCTCGGCCTCACCTCAACAGTCCTCATGGGATTTTCCTCCCCACACCCAGCCCCTAAACAGACACATAGACATACAGATGCACACACACACACACACACACACACACACACACACACACACACACACAGAGAGAGAGAGAGAGAGAGAGAGAGAGAGAGAACTGCAAGGGAAGCTGTCCTTGGAGAGCTCAGAGAGGAATCCTGATCCGGATTACTCTAGGACACACAGTTTTACCTGAGTGCAGGCACAGCAAGGAAGACATAATATCCAATTTAAAAAGCAATTTCTTTCTGGACTCTGTTCAGGGGTATTCTGGTGCCTATTTCTCCAGAAACTGGGAAAACAGCATGAGAACATTTTCACGCAGGAAAGATTCCAGTGAAATGAACTGGGTAGGGGCCAATGTACCCGCCTGGTTACAGGGGTTCCATGTTCTACTCACACCAGGCATGAGAACTGTGAGCTCACTTCCTGCAGACATAGCCTCTCCCTCACATATCAACTTATCTAATAGTGCTTTCCACGTCCAGGGCAACCTGAGGTTATAAAAGGAATGAAAGACTGTGGACAATTGTTCAATCCAGTATTTCAGTTGGAAGGGACCTGAAACTAGAGAAACTCTGATGAGGCTTGGTGTTATCGAGACATGAGCTCACAGGCTACAGCCACCTGTCCATCTGTGCTTCGCAGTCTGACTTGACTCCGAGAAACACTCAGCAGATCACTTCTGACAGGACATCCACACCATAATCAGGCACTTCTTTGAAGACAGCCTATGAGTGTTCACAAAGCTGGCTGTCCTCTGAGAAACTACACTGACACAATCATAATAGTAGTGGCATCTGAGCCTTCAGTGAGTGGTGACCTTTTTGTGCTTACCATTCTAGAATTGCTGCCTCCTAGGGAGCCTAGGGAGAGATTTCCTCACAGAAAATGCAGTTCTATCATGCTGCACCCATCCACCATTTTCAGGTTGACTGACAATGGAATTGGTCAAAACACTGAGACAGGTTTCTGCAGGAAGCAGCGAAGTCATGCAGACAGATCACAGCCCACTTCTCTCTGTTCTCTGGTAAGCTTCAAAGGAACTCAGAGACAAGCCGAAGATGCATCCAGGTCCACTGACAGATCACTGCCCTCCAAGCCCCCAAGTCAGGCCAACTAGAGGATCACACCCCAGCAGTGAGCTACTGCAGCTCACGGGCCACAGGCCTAAGCACCAGTTCAGTCCTGCTAGTCACACTCTGGCTTACTAGGGAGGAGCCGGCTCTTGCAGACACTCTGATCCAACTTGATAAGCTAAGGGCCTTGCTTTGATCTCTCTGACCTTGTGACTGTGCAGCCATGCCAAGAGTCATGACGAAATCTGTGAAACCCTCACCTTTTTCCCTGCTTGTCTAATATACAGGCTTCAGCAAGCCTGTTTTCCTACCCCTGACATGCAAGTGCTGCCTAGTCCTTGATGTTCCTGACATTCAGTCCTCCTCATCTGTTAGGAGGTTCTTTGTTCTTTGCTGAATTTGGGGAGCTCTTGATATAATTGATTATGAGTCTTTTTTCTGATGTATGGCCTGCAAAGATCATGTCCTCTTCTGAAAGGAGTCGCTTTGTTGGGGAGGTGCTTCCCTTTGCTGTGTAGAAGCTTTTCATTTTAGGGAGTCCCTTTTGTTGTTGTTATGCTTGTTGCTCTTTGCTTTAGTCTTTCTCTGGCAATTGGATTTGTATTACAGAAGATGCCTATAAACTTTAGATGGAAGTATGTTCTGCCAATATTTTCCTCTAAGTCCTTGATAGATTCTGGCCTAAAACCTAGGTCCGCAATTCATTTAAAGTTTATTTGCATATGTGTGTGTGTGTGTGTGTGTGGTGTGTGTGTGTAGTGGTTCAATTCTACTTGTCTGCATGTTTCAAACCAACTTTTCAGAACTTTGGTTCAGTATATGTAAATAAGTCAATATGATCTATTGCATCAATTAAAAAATAATAAAACTGTAACCACATGATTATCTCAACAGATGTAGATAAAGCCTTAGATAAAACCCAACATCCTTTCATAATCAGAACTTCAAAAATGAAATAGATGGAATTTTCCTTAACTTAGTGGTGTCCATATACAACAAACCAATAGGCAACTTCATACTACATTGTGAGAAACTGAAAGCATTTCCACTTAGGGCAGATAGTAAGGATGTACGTTTCCTATGATTGTTATTATTCCACATAATGTTGGAATTTCTTGCAATGTCAATCAGGCCAGAGGAACGAATTAAAGACATTGACTGGAAAAGAAGAAGTCAAACTGTGACTATCTGCATATGATGTGATAGGATACAAAGAAAACCCTAATTAATCCAGCAAAAGCTTATGAGAATTATTTGGAAATAGAATAAGGTGTCAGGTTACAAAATGAACATGGGAAAAAATCAGTGGGAATTCCTTTCTGCAAACACTAAGTCCGAATAAATAAGTAGAATCAGAATGTGTTGGAAGATGGACAGGGCATTCCATGACCAAGGGAAAACCACTAACACTTCTATTTTGAGCACTGAAAATGCAACTGTTGACTTATACTCTTAGTAGTCAAGCTCAAGAGTGTAAAAAGGAATCATCATTGAGTATTTCATTTGTCTGTCAAAAATGTCAAGGGGCTCCAGCCTGACTTCCCTGGGCATATGACCCCACCAATGTATCCTGGAGCCCCACCTCCCCAGATCCCTGCCCCACTAGGGAAAGAGAGAGAGAGAGGCTGGGAGTAAGGATTGAACTGCCAATACCCATGTAGAGTGGGGAAACAATTATAGAAGCCACACCTTCTACATTCTGCGCCCCTTAATAGCCCTGGGTCCATATTCCCAGAGGGGTAAAGAATAGGATAACATCCAAGGCAGGGGGTGGGATACAGAGTTGAGCAGATGAGAACTGTAACCCTCTTATCCTATGGTCTTGTCAATATTTCCACTATATAAATAATTGAAAAAAATGTCAAGGGGCACGAAGTTTATTACAGAGAGGAATCCACATGTGTCTGTTTGGATCCCAGTCCTTAGCCATCTCAAGAGTGGCCCAAATGCTCAGGGAGTTATCCATGAGGTTGTGTCTTTGAATTGCTGTCATTTCTCAGAACTCACTGCGGTTACTGAACAAAGATACTTCCTACTGCCTGATGCAACTGCTCTAGTGGGTGATCAGGATGGTTTTAATTAGCAACTGTGGTTGGAGGTAACCAGGTAAGTTTTGATGTCTTCATTCCACTGGGACCTGAGAGGAGAACTTTATGGTCATGGGCCTTCTCCCAGACACATGCTAGGTAAGTTGCAGGGATATTTGAATGAGCCATACATAATCCACTGAGACAAAGTGGTAATTCTTTTAACCATATGGGAGAATGTGACTACATACCACCAACCAAACTTTTTCTTTTGTTCTTTCTCGCCACAAATAGGCTCCCTAGCAAGAGGTGCAGTCACAGGCTTCCTCACTGTCAGGTTCATTTTCTGAGAAATGGAGGCATCAGGGAAATTCAGCTTTCTTCTGACACATTTCCAAGCCAGGCACAATATTCAGACACCATTTATTCTTTCTCCCTGTTTGGCAGCGATTGTTCCATCTGTACCACAGGCTTCAGGGGTGTGGCCCAGCCCCTGAGGCCCTATCCACTCAGAGCAGGGGGCTGAGCTCACCTGCCAGCAAACCCACTGATGACTCCCAGGAACTCTTCCTGGTAAAGAACAAAGGTTGGGTACCATCTTTCTGGAATTGCTGACATCTGCCTTCCCTTTCTCTGGGGACTTCAGCTTGACCTTTCTTGAGCAGCCATGTGGCACTGGATCTGGGATCTTGGAAAGGAAGTGCTCTCTCTAAGGTCTGAAGCAGGTAGATGGTAAGAAGAATGGACTTGGAGGTTAAGGTCAGGTTACATGTTCTAAGGAAGGCATGTGGAATAAGCCATGAAAATAGAGCAACTCACAAGGGGGCAGTTTGTGGGCTCCCCAGTAGATCTTATATGTTGTTCATTTTATAGAACTTTTATTTTCTAATACAAATGTTATATTTCTTCCTCATTGGTTTAAAGAGTCATTTGGGCAGAGACAGAAAATCTCACTTGATATTGTACTGCTTCGCCATGTGTGTGATGCACATTTGAGCTGCTAATCCATGAAGATCAAATTGATGTGAGCCGAGGCCCATATTTAGCCTAGGATGAGCAGTGATTTGAAGGGCCTACTTTGTGGAAGGGAATGCTCTATGGGTGATAATTGTCATTTTATATTTGACATGACTCTCGACCTCATCAAGATCAAGTTGTTCAGAGTAGATACTGATACAATTTAGTTAAATGCAATCTCAAATAAAAGTCCCTTACCTAGAGTCCCATGTAATTAATAGCAAAGTTTTGGGAGTGTTTAGTATTCAGGAATTGTTTTTACAGAGATTCCCTTTGCCTCCATGGGGACTAAAGCAGGACTGATATTTATATAATACAACTTGCTTCCATACTGGTTTAAACCAGGCACACTCTATAAGCCAGAGACCATGTCCTCGTTACAAATGAAACATGCCCTTTCACTTGTTTGTTCAACTGAGACCACACTTTGCATGCAGATTTTGGACCGATGACAGAAATACACAAAGTTCCGAAAAAGGAAATCTTAAATTATGGTTAACATTTAATTCCAGGGAAAAATAAAATAATAATAATAACAAAAACAGCCTGGTTTTGGAGACAAGAAGATGCTGTGGCTATGGGCCAGGCAAAACAACCAATCAAAACTATGGAAGGGAAACAAAATAAAGTGTATGAACTGGGTGGGCTGGGTGGTTGGTTATTTAAACAGATTCAAGTGTTGCCTTAAGCATTTGAAATGTGTTTGTAACTTTGAAGTGGTCACAGAATTTTTACAAATTCCTTTTTTTTTTTAAACTGCCACCAAGTTTCTGCTAGTCCTGCACTAAGAACTCACCTCTGCTCCAGCCAGCCATTTTTCCTTCCCCTCCCACACCTTTTTTTTTTTTAGATAGGACAGTTTGAGTGGAGTTGGGCAGGAAAGATAGAGAGGGAGAAGAAAGACCTGCAGACCTGTTTCTCCAGTCAAGCAGCTTTCACCCGAAGGTGGTGAGGGCCTGGAACCACAGTGCAGTGATATGTGTGCTCAAGCAGATGTGCCACCAGCCTGCCCCTTATTGACTTACAGTTAATGGTAGTCACATCTGAAAAGTCAGTCCTAAATACCTTTGTTCTGCTACATAAATTATTCATGTTGTACACTAGATTTCTAGAACTGACTCAGCCTGTATACCTTCGCATAATGCTCTGCAAGTCTATTGCTATTGTTGACACTGCAAAAGTTCTGTTTTTTTTTTTAAGATTGAAAGATAGTCCATAGAATAAGACTGAATAATACATTAAATCCTGTTTATTCATTCAGACTAGATATCTACTGTGAACAATGCTACAGTGAAGATAGAAATGAAGACATCAGGATCCTGGCTTCATGTTTTGGGGACACATACCTGGAAGCAGAATTGCTGAACCAAATTTTACTTCTCTTTTCATTGTCTATAGAAAACATTGAATCTGTTTTTTTTTTTTTATACTAGTTGAACAATATTTCATTCATTCAAGCAAAGCAAAGGCTTATCAGATCTAAACCTTGCCAGCATCTGTCATCTTTTGGTTTTGATAGCGGTGACTTTAGCCGATGTGAGAAGATGTCTTATGGTGAAATTGACTGTCAATTCCATAAGGGATGCGGAAGACCTTTTCACTCTCCTATCACACATTTTCAGCCATGTCTATTAAAGTCCGTTGCTTACTTTTTTAAAATTTCTGTATTGGGAAATCAATGTTTTACATTCAACTGTAAATACAATAGTTTGTGCATGCATAACACCCCCCAGTTTCCCATGTAACAATATAACACCCATTAGGTTCTCTATTATCCTTCTTGGACCTGTATTTCTTTTCCCACTTGCCACTTCCATTTCAAAAGATATAAAGGCATTTTCTCTGATCAATAAAGGCATTTCATTGCACTCCTGCTTAGCCATGAGTCCCTGGTCACTTGTCTCCCCTGTGATGTAACCCGACATCTGGTGCATCAACCTGGGGCCTAACCCACCCATCCTCCAGATTAGTATACACCGCTTGGCTCTCTGCAGCCTGCTGTTTTACAAAGGCACGGTGATTCTTTTTTTCCCTCTTATAATCTTTCTGAGACCCCTGCACCATGAGGGACCTTCTTCCTTATGCAATGCTTAGTATCGTCATGTTCCCAGGGGAGGTCATACCCAGAATTGTTTTAGACTTTGGCTGAGGGCTATCTCTACCATTAATCTTCTATGGGGGGCATACGGATCTTTGCCTAGTCGTGGACCACTGCTCATCTCGGTCTGGTACAGTTGAACTATTTTTCAAGTGACATGTTTTTCTTCTAATGATGGCTTTTTCTCTGGAGATGCATACTCCAAAGTGCCACATCCTTTATCAATGTCTTCAACTTTTAGTGAGCAGTTCTTTTATTTCCCTAGTAAAACTTATTCCTATGTATATTGTACTTTTTAACTCTCTTCTGTGTGGCTCTGAGCCCTCAATTCTTTTCTGTTAATTGTTTGTATATAAGCACAGCTGAATATTTTTCTTCCTGTGACTTTATAGGATTTACATATTGGCTCTAACCATATTTGATGATGTCCTTAAGATTTCCCCCTTTTTTTATTTATAGAAATGAAATACTGACAAAACCATAGGATAAGAGGGGTAGAAGTCCACACAATTCCCACCACAACAAGTCCATATCCAGTCCCCTACCTTGATAGCTTTCCTATTCTTTTTTTAAATATATTTTTTACTTATCCCCTTTTGTTTCCCTTGTTTTTTTTATAGTTATTGATGCTGTTGTTGTTGGGTAGGACAGAGAGTAATGGAGAGAGGAGTGGAAGACAGAGAAGGGAAAGAAAGATAGAAACTGAGGTTCCCAGAAGATGGCAGACTGAGAAGCTGCTATTGGCTAGAGCTCTGACCACATCTTCTGGAAACGGTAGGATTTTCTGCCTTTAGTAGGCCAGTCAATAAGGGGTCCTAGCGGTGACACCAAGGAGTGACTATAACTTAATTTGGGTTAAAAGACAGAGTAAAAAAAAGGGAAACCATTTTTTTCTTTTAAATTATTAATCCCAAAGCACACCTCCTTCTCCTACCCCCGCAACCCCCCCATAACCCATCTCTGGGGACCACCTTCTAGCAGGCTCCCTGGCTGAGCTTCTTTCTTTACCAAGATTCCTGTCCCACCAGGGATTATCATTCATTCTAAGTCTATTCCTGTCTGAAACCTCTGGCTTTTTTCTTTCTAAGTAGCCAACCACCGCACCCCAATGGGCATAGCTAATTAAACAATTAAAAATAAATAAAGAAAAAACTCTTTCCTCTCACCACTCTTTTATTAATGTTTTTTTTCTTATCTTTTTCTTTTTTTCTCTCTCTCTTTTTCTTTTCTTTTTCTCATTCTTGTCATCCTTTCTTCCTTAATCCTACAGCTTCCAAAGCCACAGGCCCTATCCCCCACACCACCAAACAGTGTGCTTTTTTGAATTCACTGATACACATTTGGCAATTAGTTTGGGGAAGAATTCTGACTCAGAGTGGACTCTCACTGCGAGTATCTCTGCTCAACTTCCCTTCCTCCTTTAGCTACCCTTAGAATATACAGTGGATACCAGATTAGCATAACTGTCTATTTCAGCTATACTTGTCTAGTCCTGAGGATTTTTTAAAATTTTTTTTTCTCTTAACAATCAGCTGCCTCTGATCACAAGGTTTGAGGTAATCTGGGACAGGGTTTTTTTTTTACCCAGTCAATTTTATATTTTATTATTAATATTATATAAAAGCATATATCTCCCCCCCTTAGGTTGATCAGAATGAACTCTTAGGGTATCTTTCATTAATAGGGTAGAGGGCATCTTATCTATTGTGGGAGGAACTTGTGTCCTTACTCCTACCTCCTCTACAGACTCTCCCCTACCTACTCATCCTAGCTAATTAAGAAAATTAAATTAAATTAAATTAAAAATAATGTAATCAAAAATATTTCCTTTCTCTGCTTTTTAATTACAACATTGGAGGAAATGAATTGCAGTATCAGAGAAACAACAGTTGAGACCCCCAAGGAAAATATTGATTATCTTGATGCAATTAGAGAACTGAAAGCTGAAATAGCTGTAATGAGGGAAGAAGCTGAGGCAAGGGAAAGCAGACTAACATTGACAGAAAACAGATTAGTCCGACAGAGCATGAGTTAGAGAAAATGACAAAAGAGGTGAAAGAACTCAAAAAGAGATTGAGAGACACAGAAGACAACAACAGAGACATATGGGATGATCTCAAAATAAGTAACATTTGTATAATTGGCCAGCCAGAGGACGAAAGAGAGCAAGGGGAAGCAAACATTCCAGAGGAAATAATAGAAGAAAACTTCCCAGACCTGAATAACAGAAAGGACATCAAGATTCAACAGGCACAGAGAGTTCCAAACAGAATCAATCCACTCAGACCTGAAGTCTCCAAGACACATCAAGGTTACAATTAAAAGGAGTAAGGATAAAGAAAGGATCCTAAGGGCTGCTAGAGAGAAACAAAAAGTCACATGCAGGGGAAAACCGATAAGATTATCTGCAGACATCACCACTCAGACTCCCAAAGCCAGAAGAGAATGGCAAGATATCTATCGAGCCCTGAATGAAAAAGGGCTTCAACCAAGGATAATATATCCTGCTAGACTTTCATTCAAACTAGATGGAGGGGTCAAAACCCTCTTAGACAAACAACAGTTAAAGGAGGCAACCATCACCAAACCAGCCATAAAAGGGGTTCAAAAAGACCTCTTATAAATAAGAACATCACTATAATACTTGCAATATATCAGTACAAAAAAAATGTTTTCAACAATGGCACTACGATACATTAAATCTATAATATCAATACATTCAATGGCTTAAACTCACACATCAAAAGGCACAGAGTGGGGGGATGGATCAGAAAACATAATCCAACCATATGCTGCTTGCAAGAATCCCATCTGACACAAAAAGATAAACACAGAGTTAAAGTGAAAGGATGGAAAACTATCTTACAGGCCAACGGACCACAGAAAAGGAATGGAACAACCATTGTCATCTCAGACACAATAGATTTTAAATCAATTAAAGTAATAAAAGATAGGCAAGGACATCACATAATGATTAGAGGATCAATCAGCCAAGAAGACTTAACAATTATTAACATCTATGCACCCAATGAGGGACCATCTAAATACATCAAGCACTTATTGAAAGAATTTCAAAAATACATCAATAGTAATACAATAAGAGTGGGAGACTTCAATACACCACTCTCACACTTAGACATATCAACAAAGAAGAGAATCAAAAAAGATACAAGAGAATTAAATGGAGAGATAGACAGACTAGACCTCTTGGACATTTCCAGAGTCCTTCACCCCAAAAAACAGGAATGCACCTTCTTTTCAAGTGCACATAACACATCCTCAAGGATAGACGAAATGTTAGGCCACAAATCCAGCAACAATAAATTCAAGAGCATTGAAATCATCCCAAGTATCTCCTCATTCCACAGTGGAGTAAAACTAACATTTAACAACAAACAGAAAATTATGAAAAGTCACAGAATTTCGAAACTAAACAACATACTCCTTAAGAACCACTGGGTCAGACAGTCATTCAAGCAAGAAATTCAAATGTTCCTGGAAACAAATGAAAATGAAGACACAACCTATCAAAATATTTGGGACACAGCTAAAGCAGTACTGTGAGGGAAACTTATAGCCATACAATCACATATTAAACAACAAGAAAAAGCTCAAATGAACGACCTTACTGCACACCTCAAGCACTTAGAGGAAGAGGAACAAAGGAACCCTAAAGCAACCAGAAGGACAGAAATCACTAAAATTAGAGCATAAATAAACAACATCGAAAATAAGAGAACCATACAAAAGATCAGTGAAGCGACATGTTGGTTCTTTTAAAGATTAAACAAAATTGACAAACCCCTAGCCAGACTCACCAAACAAAAAAGAGAGAAGACTCAAATTCATAGAATTGTAAACGATGGAGGAGATATCACAAGTGACACCACAGAAATCCAAAGAATCATGCGAAACTTCTGTTGGTATGCATGAGACCCCTTCTGTTTCATTTGGTTTAAATCCCCCCTGCTTAACACTATTCTATTTACATAACCACTTCATTCTATTTACATAACCACTGTTAACAAGTTCCACCCTCCCTCCAGGGCATTTGTGGTTCAGTGATAGGATTCTCGCCTAATCTGCCCCCTCTTTGTCACACTCTGATTTTCACCAGTCACTTTTCTTTCCATTCTCTCTATGTCACATCCTGTTTCCACCTTACTTGGCAAGTATATATAAAGAGAGCATTGTGAGTTTTACAGTACTGTACCTTGAGTTTAGCTTAGCTCGTCTTAGATTGTGCTGCATCCTGCATGAATAAAGAGATACTGCCTACAGCTCAACCATGAGTCCCTGGTCGTCTGTTACCCGCCTGTGAAGCCAGCCCATTGAAAACAACATAACCCGTCGAAAACAACATATGGCGCAACAACGTGGGACCAGACCTGCGCAACTGCCAGATAAGTGAAGACTTTGCCTACCTATGCACTATGGTCTTCTCTTCTACTTATGAAGAGGTTTGCCAAAGCCTCTACTGTTTCATCATGAGACAGTTACTCTGTCTCTGGAACATTTTGCTCTGGGCCAAACTTTGTTTCCCTGACTGGGTACTTTGGTTTCTTATGACTGGGATCATAGAGCTTGGGAGATGCACTGAGATTTCTCCTTGGACTTTCTGGATTCCCTCTCCCATGTTTCCTGAGGAAAAGGACTACATTTTGCTCCGGGCCACAGTTTGGTTCTTTATGACTGTGATCGTAGACCTTGGGATATGCATGGGGATTTCCCCTGGAACTTTCTGGACTTCTTCTCAAATGTTTCCCGTGGAGAAGGACTACTCGAATTTGAAGAACATTCTCGAGTACCCTGGCAGTTCCCAAGTATGGAGACACATGGTTAGTTCTACTCTCCTGATTGTATTCTTTCTTCAGTGGGAAGACGCTTTTAAAAATTGGTGCCTGAAGCAATCCAGCAGGAACAGTCAGAAACACCCTAAATGGAATTTGGAGGAGCTTTTTGGACTAGGACGCCCTCTGGGGACTCTTAATCCTACATGGTGAGATCTTGATAATCTGGTTCAAGTTGCGTTTCATAAGAGATTGATTTGAATAACTGAATTTTTGTTTGACATTGACTTAAAAAAAATGCTGGACGCAGACATGATTTCTAGAGACATCCAGAAACAATCCAAAAAAATTGTTTTTTCCTCCTTTAATTTCTTTTTTTATCTTGGCATAAATCTGAAATGTTTAATCCTCAAAACGGTATGAGTTATGGGTGGGGCAGATAGTGCAATGATTATGTTAATTATTCTCATGCCTGAGGCTTTTAACCTTGGTTCTTCTGTTTTTCCTTTCCACATTTTATTGAGTTTAAACTGTTTAAACAACCTTAAAATCATACTAGAAAGGACTTCCAATTATAATGGAGTTATCAATTATAGTAAACTTCTAATCTGCTACAAGTTTTGCTTGACAAGTAAGTGAATTTCAGCTGTCAAAGTCTTCACATGAAAAAGCATCTACTCAAATGGAATTCCTGGAAATCCATTTGGATCCTGTTCTCTGACATCGCCCCCGGAAATCAATGATGAGACCTGGCACGTCCTGAAGAAACAGATTCACAGACTCCAAAGATCACTCTCTACAGAAAAGCAGAATTCTGGTGGCTGACATTCCCCATCGAGACAGACGTGCAGCATTTCAACCTCTGGCATTTTCTTCTGTGGTCAGCTACTTTGGATTGACACCTCCATCGGACTTACTGGTACACGCTGCTGTGTTTCTCAAAGACTAACTTCAGCCAATTGCCTTGAGACTTTATACACCATGTCCCCTCGCCTGCAGGCTCTTCCCCAGAGGCAGAAAACTCCCCCTCCTTATTAGGTTATGCCCACAGAGGCATGAAGCGTCCCAAGAGGCAAGAGATGCCCACAGAGGCAGGAAACGCACTTTGAGGCAAGAGATGCCCCCAGAGGCATGAAGCATTCCCAGAGGAAAGAAATGCCACTTCGCCTGCTAGGCCTTGCCCTTTGAGGCAAGAAACGTTCCCGTTGACATCACATTGGTTATTGCTGCTCACCTATTTTGTTTTCCATGTCTTATGCCAGTTCTTTTGAAAACGCCTGTACAATATACGTTTCTGTTCACCCCACAATGGCCATTAGTTAAAAAGAAAGGGGGAATTGTTGGTATGTATGAGACACCTTCTGTTTCATTTGGTTTAAATCCCCCCTGCGTAACACTATTCTATTTACAAAACCACTTCATTCTATTTACATAACCACTGTTAACAAGTTCCATCCTCCCTCCAGGGCATTTGTGGTTCAGTGATAGGATTCTCGCCTAATCTGCCCCCTCTTTGTCACACTCTGATTTTCACCAGTCACTTTTCTCTCCACTCTCTCTATGTCACATCTTGTTTCCACCTTACTTGGCAAGTATATATAAAGACAGCATTGTGAGTTTTACAGTACTGTACCTTGAGTTTAGCTTAGCTCGTGTTAGATTGTGCTGCGTCCAGCATGAATAAAGAGATACTGCCTACAGCTCAACCATGAGTCCCTGGTTGTCTGTTACCTGCCCGTGAAGCCAGCCCATTGAAAACAACATAACCCGTCGAAAACAACAAACTTCGATGAAGAACTACACACCACTATGCTAGAGAATCTGGAAGAAATGGAACAATTCCTAGAAGTATATGCCCTTCCAAAACAGAACCAAGAAGAACTAAAAAATCTAAATGCACCAATCACAGACAAAGAAATTGAAACCCTTATTAAGAATCTCCCCAACAACAAAAGTCCTGGACCAGATGGCTTCAAAAACAAATTCTACAAAACTTTCAGGAAACAGTTAGCTTTTCCACAAGACTGAAGAAACAGGAATACTTCCTTCCACCTTCTATGAAGCCAACATCACCCTAAGACCAAAAGCTGAGAGGAACACAACAAAAAAGGAAAACTACAGACCTATATCGCTGATGAACATACATGCCAAAATATTAAACAAGATCTTGGCCAACCGGATACAGCAACATATCAAACAGATTGTCATTCATGACCAGGTGGGAATCATCCCAGGAATGCAAGGCTCCTTTAACATCCATAAGTCAATCAATGTCATTCACCACATCAATAAATGCAAAGCCAAAACCCACATGATTATCTCAAGAGAGGCAGAGAAAGCCTTTCACAAAATCCAACACCATTAATGCTCAAAACTCTACAAAACATGGGAATAGATGGGACATTACTCAACATAGTGGGGTCTATATATAGCAAACCTACAGCCAACATCATATTCAATGGACTGAAGCTGAAAGCATTCCCCCTCAGATCGGGGACTAGACAGGCCTGTCCTCTGACACCATTACTCTTCAACATAGTACTGTAAATTCTTACCATAGCAATCAGGCAAGAGAAGGCAATCAAAGGAATACAGAATGGAAGGGAAGACGTCAATTTGCAGATGATATGATGGTATACATAGGAAAACCTACCGAATCCAGCAGTAAACTACTGGAAGTTATTGGGCAATATAGCAAGATATCAGGATACAAAATCAATGTACAAAAATCAGTGGCATTTCTTTATGCAAACACTAAATCTGAAGAAGTAGAAGACATCCAGAAATCACTCCCATTTACTGTTTCAGCAAAATCAATCAAATAGCTAGGAATCAAGATGACCACAGAAGAGAAAGACTTATATTCTGAAAACTATGAGTCGCTACTCAAGGAAATAGAAATTGATACCAAGAAATGGAAAGATATTCCATGCTCATGGATTGGAAGAATAAATATCATCAAATGAATATTCTCCCCAGAGCCATATACAAATGTAATGCAATACCCATCAAAGTTCTACCAAGCTTCTTTAACAGAATAGAACAAACACTACAATCAATTATCTTGAACCTGAAAACACCTAGAATTGCCAAAACCATCTTGAGGAAAAGAAACAGAAATGGAGGCTTCACACTCCCAGACCTTAAACTATACTATAAAGCCATCATCTGCAAAACAGCACGGTACTGGAACAAAAATAGGCACACAGACGTGTGGATCAGAATTGAAATCCCAGAAATAAATCCCCACACCTATGGACATCTAATCTTTGATAAGGGGGCCCAAAGGATTAAATGGAAGAAGGAGGCTCTCTTCAATAAATGGTGCTGGGAAAACTGGGTTGAAACATGCAGAAGAATGAAATTGAACCAGTTTATCTCACCAGAAACAAAAATCAACTCCAAATGGATCAAAGACGTCGATGTCAGACCAGAAACAACCAAACAATCAAATACTTAGAGGAAAACATTGGTAAAACACGTTCCTTTGATTCATCAAAGACATCTTTGATGAATCAAACCCAATTGCAAGGAAGACTAAAGCAGAAACAAACCAATAGGACTATCTCAAATTGAAAAGCTTCTGCACACCCAAAGAAACTATTAAACAAACAGAGAGATCCCTCACAGAATGGGAGAAGATCTTCACATGCCATACATCAGACAAGAAACTAATCACCAAAATATATAAAGAGCTCAGCAAACTTAGCACCAAAAAAAAATAAAATGACCCCATCCGAAAATGGACAGAGGATATGAACAAAACATTCACTACAGAGGAGATCCAGAAGGCTAACAAATATATGAAAAACTGCTCTAGGTCACTGATAGTCAGAGACATGCAAATTAAGACAACAGGTAGAACACTGGACTTTCTTACCTGAGTTTGAGTTCTGATAACCAGCACTACATACTATAGTGCCGCTTTGACTTGTCTCTCTGCTCTTTTCTCTGCATCATGTGAAATTCCCCATCATATATGTAATAAATGAGATAATTCTTGAATCATCCAATAAAGTTTGGCTCTTTTAGAAAAAAGATGATATGCCACATATATGGCAGCATTATAAGCACTACCCAAGTTTAGGAACAGATGAAGCATCCATAACACAGACATGAATAAAAGTTGCGCTGCATAAATAGATAGCTACACTAGTCAATCTCAAGGAAGCTGGACCTCGGACAACATAGATTAGCAGAGTGGGGAACACATAATCATTAGTGAAATAAGTGAGACTGAGAAAGCCAACTTGAGAAATCAAAACTCCAAAATGGAAAAAATAAGTTTCTGAGAGGTAGCTCACTTAAGGCATTGTATTGCACTGCCACACAATGTTGCCAAATTTGAGCATGCCTCCAGTACACTGAAGGAAGCTTTGGTCCTGTGGTCTTTCTGTCTCTTTCTCTGACACTCTGTCTTTCTCTCTCTCTGCCTCTCTATCTGAAAAGAGGATACAGATATTTTTCTTTAAGTGTTCCAATTGCATACTTTCTTCTAATCATGGTAACATTCCAAGCACTCTCACATAATGAGCCATCACCCACAATAAACTGCATTCATTATTAAAAAAAAAGTAAAAAAAAAAAAAAACAACCCTATATTTCTGTTTATTATTTTGTAGAGTTAAAGAGAAATTCAGATAGGAGAAGAAAGTAGAGAGAGGAAGAGGTAGATATACCTGCAGCCTTGCTTCACCATTTATGAAGCTTACCCCCTGCAGGTGGGGGACCAGAGGCTTGAACATGGGTCCTTGCACACTTAACCAACTGTGCCACCACCTGTCCCCCATTCATTAATTTTTTAGCAGCAAGAGGAAGTGGAGAGAAGAGACAGAGAAGCACACAGCACAGGCGAACATCACGAAGCTGCTTCAGTGTCGTCCTCTGTGGTGCTAGTGATCACATTCAGGGCATCCTAGATGGTAAGCCGTGTGCTCTACTGGGTCAAAGTATCTACTGACTTCATATATTTGAATCAGATATGCTACTGAAAAATGATTAAGATTTCCCTCTACTTCCTGAGGGATGAATTTCTTTTTGGAGAAAATAATGAGCATTCTCCTCCTTAGTTCCCATCCTAATTACATAATGGAGATCTGTGTGAGCAAAGGAGGAATGACCTTGACCCAGTGCCGTAACATCTCAGCGAAAGTGGCAGCCGACAGGACCCCACAGGAATTGTGCTTGTACTTCAGCTGTTGAGATAAGGAATCCACAGCCACTGCTAAGTGTAAGAGTCCTTGTGAAGAGTTTGTACCTCACACAGACTATTGCGCCACTCTAATGAGGACATAGAACTAAGGGATGAAACAGAAAATCATGCCCCATCTCTCGGTGTTCACCGCCTCTTCTGATTTCCTCCTTGACAATCTAACAGGAGAATGGAGAGCCAAAAATGGAATGCGATCATTTTCATAGTAGATATCTCAGCTGCTACTTCTGGCTTGAGAGGAGAATAATTTGCATATTTCTATCTGCTCACTTAATTATTTGGTGAGGTAATTTATTTCCCTTCCATGTTTTCTCTCTTTGATAGACTAAGAAATGTACAGGATCTGCTGAAGAACATCCTTAATTTTGTGTTCTCAGACAACCATATTTTTGCATGTGTGTGTACATTAGTGTTTTGTCAAGAGTGAAATTCAAGATTATTCCTCAAGAGTACCTGGATGTAATCAAAGGAAACACATATTTTGCATTCAATTTCAATTGCTCTGGAAGATGTTAGATACATTCTAGTCTTATTGCTTCCCAAGGCTTTGTAACTATAACCACTCTGATCAGAATGGAGACAACATCCTTCCTGTTTCTGGAGAGACAATAGGCACCATTTTGCTACATTTTTCTTTCTCATGATATTGCCCTTAACACCATTCATATTTAAATTTTCTCTCCATAAATATCACAACAGAAGAAACTGTGTACTGTGTTTTTGCTCTGATGAGCCACCTATCACTCTAGATCACGTCATGTGAAGAATTGAGAGAAAGCAGAGTAAATGGAATGAACACAACTGATTGAGCCTCTGATATCTTTTCTTCCACAGAAAAAAACTCTTGCCTGAGAAATGAAGCAATGTGACTTTTGTGACTGAATTTCTGCTCATGGGAATCTCTAATGACCAGGTGTATAGAGACCCTGTGCCTCTGTGTTCTTTCAGGTTTACCTGGCAGCTCTGCTGGGGACCTGCTCATTGTCACTCTCACCTCCCTTGACCAGCAGCCCCATTCCCCCATGTACTTCTTCCTGAAGATCTTGTCTTTGATTGGCATCTGCTACATTTCCACCACTGTCTCCACGTGCATCATGAACACCCTGACCAACAGCCACTCCATCTCCTTTGTGGGCTGTGCCTCTCAGGTTTTCCTGGTCCTCTTTTTGGCAGGCACAGAGTATGCTCTCCTGCTAGTGACTGTTATGCTGCCATCTGCCACCTTGTGCACTATGAGACCATCATGAACAAAGGTCCTGTGTACAGATGGTAACGGTGGCGTGGCTCAGAGACTGTGTCTATAGATCCCTCCATGAGGCAGGGACATTCTCTACCTGTTTCTGTGGCCCCAATGTAGTGCCTCAGTTCTTCTGTGATGTCTCTCCCTGCTCACACTTGTTTTGGGGATGAAATTCTAGAATATGCATTTATTGTAGCTAGCTGTTTGTTTTTGTTTGCTTCATTTTCATGGTCATTTCCTATGTTCATCTTTTCTCTGCAGTTCGGAGAATACCTTCTGACCAAGGCAGGTTGAAATCCTTCTCCCCCTGCTTTCCCCACCTCACTGTGGTGATTTAATTCCTCTTTTCCACATTTTTGGCATATTTCAGTTCAGCTGCCTATTCTTCATCATCACTGAATCTCTTTATGTCTGTGATGTATTCTGTATTACCTCCCAGCCTGAATCCTTTCATTTATAGTCTGAGAAACAGGGACATGAAGACGGCACTTTGCAGTTTTTGGACAGAAAATGACAGCTGCAATGTGAATTTTACAAATATTTATGATGAATGTCTATTGTGTAGCAAATAAATTGGGCTGTAATAATGGCTGCAAATACACACAGGTATCATATACCTGTGAGTTTGGGGTTTCACCTACATGGGTGCTGCATGTCTTTGGTTAGATGGGCAGGCAACAGTGTATTTGCAATTTCCTATTGACTGAAGTATTCTAGTCATAGGATTCAACGGTGGCACATCTGGTTGAGCTCACATGTTACATGTCACAAGGAGCCAGGTTAGAGTCCCCTGTGTCCACCTGCAGGGGGAAAGCTTCAAGAATGGGGAAGCAGTGCTGCAGGCGTCTCTCTGTCTTTCTCCCTCTCTATAACCACCGTCCCTCTCAACTTCTGGTTATTCAATAAATCAATGAATAAAGACTTAAAAAATTAAAAAGAGGGAGTCGGTCTGTAGCGCAGCGGGTTAAGCACAGGTGGCACAAAGCACAAGGACTGGCGTAAGGATCCCATTCGAAGCCTGGCTCCCCAGCTTCAGGGAAGTCGCTTCACAGGTGGTGTAGCAGGTCTGCAGGTGTCTATCTTTCTCTCCTCCTCTCTGTGTTCCCCTCCTCTCTCCATTTCTCTCTGTACTATCCAACAACGACAACAACATTAATAACTACAACAATAAAGCAACAAGGGCAACACAAGGGACTAAATAAATAAAATAAAAATAAATATAAAATAAACAGATAAATAAAATAAAAAATAAAATTAAAAGAATTAAAAAGAAGAAATATTCTAAACATTGTATTTGATGTCATTGGAACCCTGATATACAATCATTTGTTTTTCCATTATTTTGTTTATTTAGCTCTGGCCCCATTCCCTCGTGGGAATATTTCACTATAGATTTAAATTTAAGTATTTCATTATAGAACCGGTTATCATTTTTACAAATCTTGCCTCCTGAGAAAAATTATTTTTGCCAAGATTATTATATTTCTCTTTTTCATTTGTGTTCCATACATTTTTAAATTTTTTAATTTCTTTTTTGGAAGATTAATGTTTTACAGTTGACAGTAGACATAATAGTTTGTACATGCATAACATTTCTCAGTTTTCCACATAACGGTACAACTCCCAGTGGGTCCCCTGTCATCCTTTGCTAGCACCTGTATTTTCCCTGCCACACACTCCAGAGTCTTTTACTTTGGTGCAATATCAATGTATATTTTTCAGTCTCATTTATTTATTATTTTTGCCTCCAGGGTTACTGGTGGTGCTTGGTGCCTGCACTACAAACCCACTTCTACTGGAGGCTACTTTTTCCCATTTTGGTTGCCCTTATTGTTATTATTAATGCTGTTCTTTTTGTTGGATAGGACAAAGAGAAATAGAGTGGAGGGGAAGACAGAGTGAGGGAGAGATGGACAGACACCTGCAAATCTACTTCACTGCCTGTGAAATGACTGCCCTGCAGGTGAGGAGCCATGGGCTCGAACTGGTTTCCTTACACTGTTCCTCACACTTTGTGCCAGTTCTGCATAACCCACTGTTCTACTGCCAGCCTTCCTTCAGTTCATTTTCACCACTTAATTCAAAGTTTAATCTCTCAAAGATGGACACGTCGATACTGCCACTATAATTATACTTATGAGAATAGTTTTTATATTCTTCTTATAAGAATTAATGCATGATCTATATTATTAGCAATTGTTATTGGCAATCAAATAATCACATCTATACTAATAGGGATATTACTGAGTGAAGCAATTATCTTTAAACAGTCAAATTCAGAGAACAAGTCAGCTTCATATTTCCAGGAATTCCATAAGTAGTGATGATGCCACTTCCTTCATTTCTCCATTTCTCTCTTTATCTAAAACTTTAAATGAAGACACTGACTCATTAAATTTACTTATTTGGGTTGTAGAGTTGTCCTTTTTATTACGCAGGATGATTTTCATCCCGCTTGTCACCCTCGTGAGGGCATGCTGGCAGTGCCAGAGGAAATGTTGGTCCTTCCTCATCTGGAGTGTCTTCAAGACTTGCATTCTCAGTCTACAAAAATAGAACAGAAGTCAAAACACTTCCCACTCATGCCCATTTAATACAACACATAAAATATATGCTGCAGACATGAAATCATTGTGGATGGAAGAACTAATGTATGGCAACTTTTCATTCTAAGAATGCATGTCTATGTTCTTCATATTGATATCAATGTGCAACTATCACAGGGCACAGTGCTTGCCTTAATATGTTCAAAGAAGTCTCATAATAAATTTTCAACCAAGGAGATAGATCAGTGCTGTGGCAAAGACCTAACCTGAAGAACATACCTAAGTTCCAAGTCCAAACACAGCACCATATACAAGAAGGTGAGCTGTGTAAACCTGTGTGTGTGTGTGTGTGTGTGTGTGTGTGTGTATTCAAAACTACTGTAACAGGATAAAATTATTTTTGATAATCTTGTTTGTTTTTTCACACAAGGAAAGAATGATTTACCATTAAGTATTTTTGTTTGTTTAACTAATTCAGGGCTTTGAAGCTGGGTCATTGGAGCCTGTTTGCATAACCTCTGTTCAAACTCCCTCAACCCTGAATGCCCAGAGTTATGGTCAATGGGAAACCAGATACAGGAACTAAATCTCCCTCAAAATGAACACCTCTGCTCCCCCATACATCACCAAGGAAAGAAACGCACCCTCTCTGCAATTCTGCGTGCAGTGATGGATAATTCTAACTGCATGCCAGTGTGTCTGTTCTGAAGGAGAAAGGAGAAGGACAGTCCTGTATGGACCTCCCCACGTCGTCTTGGTGGTCCTCGTTCCTCTTCAGTCTACAAGATCAGAGCAAAGCATCACGGTGTTAGTGATCTTCTGGGCAGTCCCATTTCAACGGACGAGAATGAAATCAAGGCACATTCTTCTAATGAATCCTTCAAGGACATGCATGACAGCTTTCGTGGCTGCTTCTGAATCTATGTTTCCAAGAAAAAGTACCTTCACAGGATTGATTTCTCCATACAAAAACACCTACCACCTCCTACCAAAGAGATCTGATTTACAGAAGAGTCCTTGGAGATGTTTTCAGACAAATGAACTTCCTGCTGGAAATTTCATCCAATCTAGAGTACAGGATTGGTAATTTCATCAAGTTCAAACCTGGGCATCACTTATCAGAGGTCTAAGAGGTGAATTTAACTTGCTCAGTCTAATGGTCCAAAAATAGTCTCCACAGAAAATAATGAGAAATGTTTTATGTCAAAATCAGACTTTTTTATAAATCTTATTGACAGAAGGAAAAAAAAGCACCAACTTGGGAGCTACTCTCTTTCCTGATGCAGCTTTCTAGTTCTATTTTCTACCCTGATGCCACCTCCAAGGTTATACCTTTGGCTGACCTGCATGTTGGCTCTCAGGCTCCAGCAATCATCAGTAATGTCATGGGCTCCTTGGAATATTTCGAAAAATTATTTCTAATAATTCTTTCCAAGACGGAAATCTCAAATCTTAGCTCCTATATTTCTGTCTTTAAATTCCAGATTATTTAAAAAAAATGATCTTTGTATCTCAATGCTATTTCAGACACCAAATTGAAGATGCTATCATGTTGTCAACCTGACTCTTCCAGGGAGAAAACCTTACCAATGTACACTGGGACCCCACCTCCCCAGAGCCCTGCCCCAATAGTGAAAGATAGAAACATGATAGGAGTATGGGCTGACCTGCCAATGTCCATGGTTAGTGGACAAGCTATTACAGAAGCCAGACCTTCTACCTCTCCATCCGACAATGATACTGGATCCATACGCACAGAGACATAAAGAATAGGAAAGCTTCCAATGGAGGGGACGGGAAACAGAACTCTGGTAGTGGGAAATATGTGGAATCTTTACCCCTCTTATCCTATAGTTTTGTTGATATGTTCCATTTGACAGATACATTAAATAAACACAACAGCAAAAAAAACATCAGTCCTGCTAAGTAAAGGACATATTACGGTCTATCATGACTGAATTCTGTTAGGAGTCAAAATACGCTTTCTTCACCTATGAGATCCAGTTCCTGCCTGTGCACTTAGTAGTGGCTGCTATGTCATGTCACCTTGGTGCAGTGCATGACCTCTAGGCCAGCTCCTGTTGGTCTGTGAGCTGGGGTGACAATCTCAGTCAAATCCCATAGGATGTCTGTGAGAGTGATGGACAAAACAGACACCTGGAGCTCCCAGTGCAGTGCCAGGAAGAGGGTGGGTGCTACGCAGAGCTTTGGATGAGGTAAATGATATGAATTTTCTTTTCTTTTTTAACTATTTAAAGGGTTTTTATTTATTATTAGATAGAGAAGAGAGGAATTGAGAGGGGAAGGGGAGATAAGGTGGGACAGAGACACCTGCAGAACTGCCCCACCATTCGTGAAGCTTTCCCCTTTCCGGTGGGGATCAGGCGTTTGAACCTGGAATCATGCATACTGTAATGTGTGTGCTTATGCAGATGTGCCTCCGCCTGGCTCCAATGATTTGAATTTTCCTGTAAGCTATACTTTGTGTCTTGGTGTCAATCATTTCTCTCTATTCAAAACACTTAACAATGAAAAAGAAGGCATCATGATATAAACATGTAAATTACAAATGTTTAAAATTGTATTTTCCTATTTATTTGATAGAGACAGCCAGAAATCAATGGGGAATGGGTTGTGAGAAAAGGAGAGAAATGGGCGGAGCCAAGATGGTGACTTGGAGGAAGCTGCTGGTATGGGCTCTTACATCAGGGGCCGGATAAGGTAAGATATGGGGCTGTGAGCAGGACGGTGAACAAGAAGTCCTACCTGTGACACCAAGGAGGGGTCCTGTGACTCTAGTTGGGTTAGGAAATGGAGGAAAAAGAAAAGACATTTTCTGATTATTGTTGAAGCCATCCCTCCCCTCCACCAGATAACCACTCCCCAGGGCTTGGAGAGCTGGTCCTAGCAGGCTCCCAGATGAGCTTTCATCCTTATGACTATGAGTCCCTATTCAAGGAAATAGACACTGATACCAAGAAATAGAAAGACAGCCCATGCTCATGGATTGGAAGACTCAATATATTCAAAATGAATATTCTCCCTAGAGCCATATACAAATGTAATGCAATGTCCAGCAAAGTTACACCATACTTCCTCTTAAGAGAATAGGATAAAAACTACAGTCATGGGGAGTCGGGCTGTAGCGCAGCGGGTTAAGATCAGGTGGCACAAAGCACAAGGACCAGCATAAGATTCCCGGTTCGAGGCCGGCTCCTCAACTGCAGGGGAGCCGCTTCACAGGTGGTGAAGCAGGTCTGCAGGTGTCTATCTTTCTCTTCTCCTCTCAGTCTTCCCCTCCTCTCTCGATTTCTCTCTGTCCCATCCAACAACGACAACAACAATAATAACTACAACAATAAAATGACAAGTGCAACAAAAGGGAATAAATAAATAAAATAAATATTAAAAAAACAAAATACTATTAAAAAAATTACAGTCATTTAACTGGAACCAGAAAACACCTAGAATTGCCTTAACAATCTTAGGAAAAGAAATAGAAATGGAGGCTTCACACTGCCATATCTCAAGCTATATTATAAGGCCATCATCATCAGAACTGCCTGGTACTGGAACAAAAATAGGCACACAGACTAGTGGAACAGAATTGAAAGCCCAGAACTAACCCCCACAACTATGGACGTCTAATCTTTGATAAGGGGGCCCAAAGGATTACATGGAGGAAGAAGGCTCACTTCAATAAATGGTGCTGGGAAAACAGGGTTGTAACATGCAGAAGAATGAAATTGAACCACCTTATCTCACCAGAAACAGAAATCAACTCCAAATGAATCAAGGGCCCGAGCGTTAGACCAGAAACTATCAGACACTTAGAGGAAAGCATTGGTGGAACACTTTCCTACCTAGACCTCAAGGATATCTTTGATGAAACCAAGCCAACTACAAGGAAGACTAAAGCAGAAACAAACCAGTAGGAATACATCCAATTGAAAAGTTTCTGCACAGCCAAAGAAACTATCACACAAACAAAGAGACTCCTCACCATGGGAGAAGATCATCACATGCAAACATCAGACAAGAGACTAATCACCAAAGTATACAAAGAGCTGAGCAAACTTAGCACCAAAAAAGCAAATGACCCCGTTAAAAAGTGTGCAGAGAATAAGAACAAAAGATTCACGACAGAGATCATCCAAAATGCTAACAAACATATGAAAAATAGCTCCAGGTTTCTGATTGTCAGGGAAATGCAAATAAAGACAACATTGAGATACTATCTCACTCCTGTGAGAATGGCATACATCAAAAAGGACAGCAGCAACAAATGCGGGAGAGAGTAGAGTGTGGGGACAGTGGAACGTTTCTGCACTACTGGTGGGATTGTAAATTGGTCCAGCCTCTCTGGAGAGCAGTCTGGAGCACTCTCACAAGGCTAGACATGGACCTTCCATATGACCGAGTAATCCCTCTGCTGGGGACATACCCGATGGACACCATAACACCCAGCCAAAAAGATATGTGTACCCCTATGTTCCTAGCAGCACAATTCATAAGAGCTACATCCTGGAAGCAACCCAAGTACCCAACAGCAGATGAATGGCTGAGAAAGCTGTGGTCTACATACACAGTGGAATACTACGCAGCTATAAACAACAGTCAACACACCTACTCTGACCCATCTTGCATGAAGCCAGAAGAAATTATGTTAAGTCAGCTAAGTCAAAAAGATAAAGACAAGTATGGGATGATCCCACTCATAAACAGAAGTTGAGAAAGAAGAACAGAAAGGGAAACTCAAATCAAGATCTGACTAAATTTGTAGTAGGGCACTAAAGTAAAAGCCCTGAGTGGAGGGTGAGGGTGGATCTTCAACTTCATGAGACTGGGGGGTGAGCGGAGCGAGAGGATGTGACACTGACTTTTGGGGGGGGGTGGGAATTGTGTTAAGTACACTCCTATCAATTTGTAGTCATTTAAATCACTATTTAATTAGTCTGAGAGGGGAAAGTTGATTGGATGTCTCAAACTATTTAGGGCACAGACTGCGTCTTTTGAATACATAGGCTGAGTCTTTGATAGGTTGACTCTCTTATAAGCTTTGTCCAGGGAGAACAAAAGAAGCTGGTAGCATCGCTATATGCAAATAATGTCAAAGGCAATAAATTATGGTGCTGGTGTGTATGATATAGCAACTCCAAACAAAGGGATTTTTCAAAGTTTACCCATTTGCCAAACAATGTGATTATTGCAATAAATAACTATTGTCTTCTTTTTAAAAAAAATTATTTAAGAGAGGATAAATTAACAAAACCATAGGGTAGTCTTCTTAAACCCTAGGACAACAGGAATCTCCCTTTCTTCTACAGAGCCTATGTTTCTCCCAATCCTGATACCTCTGGGTGGGGCTCACTTCCCTGCATGCTTCTCTCCAATGAGCCTAAATGATATTGCATCCACCGATTCCAACCTGATCAATGCAATGAGTACCATCTCAGCATGCTTCACCTCAGACTTGGTACAGAGACGTAAGGCATGGATTGCCAACCCTTCACCCTCATCACTCGGGTGAGACCTTGGCTTTCATTGTGTTCTCTAAGTCCATTCCAGGAGCTTCCTTCCTAATGACATACCAAAAGCTAGATATAGGCCAGGGCCTACCAGATTGAGCATATATTAACATGTATTCATAAATTAGGGCAAAATATAGACCTAAAGGCAAAAATACACAATAGTCTGTAGTGAGTCAGTATCAAGTGTATAATGAAATAGTGTCCACATAGACTTAGATACCCTCATCACCTACTTCCTATTACAGCTCTCTCACTCACGCCAAAGCTAACCTTAGCAAAGCAAGGACTGCAAAAGCTGAATATGGGCAACAGACTGGCATATTTTCACGATGACTCTTTAGTCACTACCAGGCTGTTCCTCCAGCTGGGGCACTAATCGGGCAGTCCTGAGACTCCTAAACAGACTTGATGGGTCTAGAACTCAAAGAAATCCCTCTCTCCATGGAAGGAAATGATTTCGTGGAAACTGAAATCTCAGGGTGTTGCAAAACAGGCTGTGGGATGGTGGCATACCAATAAGAGCCCATACATTCCCATGGTCCACGACACAGGTTGAAATCCTTGATCCCCAGCTGTGAGAGGAAGTTTTACAAAAGGTATCAAATGCTGCAGGTATCCTACTCTTTGCTTCTTTAAATCTCTCTTTCCTCTTGATTTTTCTCTCTCTCCCCAGTCAATACATTAATTGTAAATAGACACAAAATGCAAATGATCTAACTTCTCTCTAAGTAAGATATTTGGCCTTTGTGTAAATATAAATAAGAAAAAGATACGTGGGAGAGTTAGTCAGTATCCCTCAAAAACAACCTTAAAGAAAATTTGAGCTACCTCACGGGCTGAAGTGAACCTGTATAAGAGCCACTGTGAACCAGGTCTAGGAACAAGGCAAAATTAAATCACAATCCCCAAAGGAAACCCCGGCATCACCTCATAAATGGAGGAAATCTTGAGTGTGGTCACAACCTCCACCAGGGGGTCTCGTTCCTCCAGGAGGGAGAGAAGCCACAGTAGGTTCTCTGCATCTACCTGGCCCTCTGAGGATTCGGTGTCTTCAGAGTCTGAATTGAGGTAGTGTTCTTCATCCTGCTAACAGAGAGGAAAGCATCAGCCTCCATCAGATCATCTAGCTGGTGCTTTCTTTAAGAAAAAAGCTTGCACTGGAGAACTCTGCTACTTTTTTTTGGTGAGCCACTGCTGCCTTGGCTGCTGGAAGCTCAGACACATGTGTCTATCGAAGTTGAAGAAAAACCTTTGTTCAGCGTGTTCCCTCTGCACCTCCTCTAAGCAAGTATCTGTGTGACCCACCCAGAAATATTCATAGAAGCTCAAAAGAAAAAAACAAAACCCTGTTAACATTTTTACCATCTCAGAAGCAGAGACTCTCAGCATAGCAGGCTGGTCACAGATTTAGATATTTGTACACTTGACAAACCAGAGGTGTAAGAACAGTTGTGGAGAAGGTACTGCACAGACCGTCATCCAAACTCCACATGAGCTTCCCCCAGCAAGCAGGGCAGCCCCATGAGCACAGGCCCCTCCTTCCAGTCAATTTGTCACTCACCTCGCTAGAAAATTCCTCTTCCGAAGCTGTTAAAAAATATTCGTCGATCCCTGTGCAAGCATCCTTTACTTTGACATGCTCCGCCACCATCACTGGCTGGTCTTCTTTGATGTTTTTCATGAGTTCCTCCTCTTCCTCTTCAATGTCCTCCATCTCCTCCTCCTCCTCCATCTCCTCCTCCTCCTCTTCCTCTTTAACCTCCTCCTCCTCTATCTCCTCCTCCTCTTCCTCTTCTACCTCCTCTTCCTCTTCCTCTTCCAACTCCTCTTCCCCTTGCTCCTCCAATACCATCCAAACCATTTTCTCTTCTTCTTCCTCCTCCTCCTCTTCTTCCTCCTCCTCCTCTTCCTCCTCCAGCTCCTCCTCCTCTTCCTCCGATACCATCCATAACATTTTCTCTTCTGCCTCCTCCTGCTCCAACACCATCCACACCATTTTCTCTTCTTCTTCTTCTTCTTCTTCTTCTTCTTCTTCTTCTTCTTCTTCTTCTTCTTCTTCTTCTTCTTCTTCTTCTTCTTCTTCTTCCTCCTCCTCCTCTTCCTCCTTCTCCTCCTCCTCCTCTGCCTCCTCCTCCTCTGCCTCTTCCTGCTCCTTCTCCTTCTCCTGCTCCTCTTCCAATACCATCCACACCATTTCCTCTACCTCCTCCTCTTCCTTCGCCCTACACACCAAGTCCTCTTCCTCCTCTTCTTCCTCCAGCAATAACTCCTCCAACCTCACACACTCAGGTTTTTCCTCCTCATCCTGCTCCTCCTCCTCCTCCTCGTCCTCCTCGTCCTCGTCCTCGTCCTCCTCCTTCTCCTCCTCCTCCTCCTCCTCCTCCTCCTCCTGCTCCTGCTCCTCCTTTGGCTTCAGCTGCTCCACCTGCAGGCAAACAAGTTTCTTTATATGCTCTTCCTCATTCTCCTCAGTCAGAGAAAAACATCACAACATAGCAGGTCTTGGAGCCATTTCCATTGCCAATAATGTGAGTAAAATCTACATTCAGACACACTCTAATCCCCGCTGTTGAAAGCACTGACAGAGGATGACAGTGAACATCTGACAGACTGGAGGGAAATGGCAAGTAGGGATTTCAAAACCCTGCATGAGGGTGTCACTGCAGCAGCCTCCTAATCTCAGGGGAAATGGCACTGAACAGGACTCAGAAAGACTGCATCAACCAAAATGCAGTGACATGAGAACATGCTAAACGGGGTGCAGAATAAACCACCACCCAAATCACATCCCCAGTGAGATCAGAGAAGGGACCAGGTACCTCTTGGAGGATGGGGGCCTCCTGGCCAGCCAGCTGCTCCACGTAAACTCTGGGCTCACCCTTGGCCTGAGCAACTGCCTTCAGCTGCTCCACACACAGGCTGGAGGGTACACACACCTCCTCCTCCTCCTCCTCTGCCTACAGAAGACAGCAGACAGCACATTAGAGCAGGTCCATCTCTAGTCAACTACAAACTAAATATACACAAACTAATTAGCCTGAGGAAATCTCTGTCTCCTCTCTCTCTCTCTGTCTCAATTTTCTTTTTTTAAGATTTTATTTTTATGAGAAAGATAGGAGGAGAGAGAAAGAACTAGACATGACTCTGCCACATGTGCTGCCAGTGATCAAACTCGGGACCTCATGTTTGAGAGTCCAAGCTTTACGACTGCGCCACCTCCCGGACCACTTCTCTCAATGTTTTCTTGCCACCAGTGTTATCATTGTGGAGTCAGTGGCAGCATGACAGAAATCCATACCTACTACTGGCCATGTCTCCCATTTCTTGGTTGAGTTGAAGGGCAAAGAGAAATCGAAAAGGAGAAGGAAGAGAGGGAGGAAGGCAGATAGAGGCACCTGCAACCTGCACCTGCCTTGACCGAAGAACATGGAGTAGATATCCCCACAGAGCAGCTCCTACCTCACTGCCTGGAGCCAGGCACAGAGCCTGCAGCCCATCTGGCTGTCCCTGCTGGTTCTCACTCAGAGCTCCATCATTCCACTCCAGACACACTCACACCAAGGAGGGTAATTGGCAGCTTGAGGGCCTGGGCTCCATAAGCTCATCTAGAGGCTCCAGAGCACTGCTTCAATCCTACCCTCCTGTCTTGGGCAATGATCATGAAAGACCGTGGGTTCAACCACCACCTGCCTCGGCCTCACCTCAACAGTCCTCATGGGATTTTCCTCCCCACACCCAGCCCCTAAACAGACACATAGACATACAGATGCACACACACACACACACACACACACACACACACACAAAGAGAGAGAGAGAGAGAGAGAGAGAGAGAGAGAGAGAGAGAGAGAGAGAGAGAACTGCAAGGGAAGCTGTCCTTGGAGAGCTCAGAGAGAAATCCTGATCCGGATTACTCTAGGACACACAGTTTTACCTGAGTGCAGGCACAGCAAGGAAGACATAATATCCAATTTAAAAAGCAATTTCTTTCTGGACTCTGTTCGGGGGTGTTCTGGTGCCTATTTCTCCAGAAACTGGGAAAACAGCATGAGAACATTTTCACGCAGGAAAGATTCCAGTGAAATGAACTGGGTAGGGGCCAATGTACCCGCCTGGTTACAGGGGTTCCATGTTCTACTCACACCAGGCATGAGAACTGTGAGCTCACTTCCTGCAGACATAGCCTCTCCCTCACATATCAACTTATCTAATAGTGCTTTCCACGTCCAGGGCAACCTGAGGTTATAAAAGGAATGAAAGACTGTGGACAATTGTTCAATCCAGTATTTCAGTTGGAAGGGACCTGAAACTAGAGAAACTCTGATGAGGCTTGGTGTTATCGAGACATGAGCTCACAGGCTACAGCCACCTGTCCATCTGTGCTTCGCAGTCTGACTTGACTCCGAGAAACACTCAGCAGATCACTTCTGACAGGACATCCACACCATAATCAGGCACTTCTTTGAAGACAGCCTATGAGTGTTCACAAAGCTGGCTGTCCTCTGAGAAACTACACTGACACAATCATAATAGTAGTGGCATCTGAGCCTTCAGCGAGTGGTGACCTTTTTGTGCTTACCATTCTAGAATTGCTGCCTCCTAGGGAGCCTAGGGTGAGATTTCCTCACAGAAAATGCAGTTCTATCATGCTGCACCCATCCACCATTTTCAGGTTGACTGACAATGGAATTGGTCAAAACACTGAGACAGGTTTCTGCAGGAAGCAGCGAAGTCATGCAGACAGTTCACAGCCCACTTCTCTCTGTTCTCTGGTAAGCTTCAAAGGAACTCAGAGACAAGCCGAAGATGCATCCAGGTCCACTGACAGATCACTGCCCTCCAAGCCCCCAAGTCAGGCCAACTAGAGGATCACACCCCAGCAGAGAGCTACTGCAGCTCACGGGCCACAGGCCTAAGCACCAGTTCAGTCCTGCTAGTCACACTCTGGCTTACTAGGGAGGAGCCGGCTCTTGCAGACACTCTGATCCAACTTGATAAGCTAAGGGCCTTGCTTTGATCTCTCTGACCTTGTGACTGTGCAGCCATGCCAAGAGTCATGACGAAATCTGTGAAACCCTCACCTTTTTCCCTGCTTGTCTAATATACAGGCTTCAGCAAGCCTGTTTTCCTACCCCTGACATGCAAGTGCTGCCTAGTCCTTGATGTTCCTGACATTCAGTCCTCCTCATCTGTTAGGAGGTTCTTTGTTCTTTGCTGAATTTGGGGAGCTCTTGATATAATTGATTATGAGTCTTTTGTCTGATGTATGGCCTGCAAAGATCATGTCCTCTTCTGAAAGGAGTCGCTTTGTTGGGGAGGTGCTTCCCTTTGCTGTGTAGAAGCTTTTCATTTTAGGGAGTCCCTTTTGTTGTTGTTATGCTTGTTGCTCTTTGCTTTAGTCTTTCTCTGGCAATTGGATTTGTATTACAGAAGATGCCTATAAACTTTAGATGGAAGTATGTTCTGCCAATATTTTCCTCTAAGTCCTTGATAGATTGTGGCCTAAAACCTAGGTCCGCAATTCATTTAAAGTTTATTTGCATATGTGTGTGTGTGTGTGTGGTGTGTGTGTGTAGTGGTTCAATTCTACTTGTCTGCATGTTTCAAACCAACTTTTCAGAACTTTGGTTCAGTATATGTGAATAAGTCAATATGATCTATTGCATCAATTAAAAAATAATAATACTGTAACCACATGATTATCTCAACAGATGTAGATAAAGCCTTAGATAAAACCCAACATCCTTTCATAATCAGAACTTCAAAAATGAAATAGATGGAATTTTCCTTAACTTAGTGGTGTCCATATACAACAAACCAATAGGCAACTTCATACTACATTGTGAGAAACTGAAAGCATTTCCACTTAGGGCAGATAGTAGGGATGTATGTTTCCTATGATTGTTATTATTCCACATAATGTTGGAATTTCTTGCAATGTCAATCAGGCCAGAGGAACGAATTAAAGACATTGACTGGAAAAGAAGAAGTCAAACTGTGACTATCTGCATATGATGTGATAGGATACAAAGAAAACCCTAATTAATCCAGCAAAAGCTTATGAGAATTATTTGGAAATAGAATAAGGTGTCAGGTTACAAAATGAACATGGGAAAAAATCAGTGGGAATTCCTTTCTGCAAACACTAAGTCCGAATAAATAAGTAGAATCAGAATGTGTTGGAAGATGGACAGGGCATTCCATGACCAAGGGAAAACCACTAACACTTCTATTTTGAGCACTGAAAATGCAACTGTTGACTTATACTCTTAGTAGTCAAGCTCAAGAGTGTAAAAAGGAATCATCATTGAGTATTTCATTTGTCTGTCAAAAATGTCAAGGGGCTCCAGCCTGACTTCCCTGGGCATATGACCCCACCAATGTATCCTGGAGCCCCACCTCCCCAGATCCCTGCCCCACTAGGGAAAGAGAGAGAGAGAGGCTGGGAGTAAGGATTGAACTGCCAATACCCATGTAGAGTGGGGAAACAATTATAGAAGCCACACCTTCTACATTCTGCGCCCCTTAATAGCCCTGGGTCCATATTCCCAGAGGGGTAAAGAATAGGATAACATCCAAGGCAGGGGTGGGATACAGAGTTGAGCAGATGAGAACTGTAACCCTCTTATCCTATGGTCTTGTCAATATTTCCACTATATAAATAATTGAAAAAAATGTCAAGGGGCACGAAGTTTATTACAGAGAGGAATCCACATGTGTCTGTTTGGATCCCAGTCCTTAGCCATCTCAAGAGTGGCCCAAATGCTCAGGGAGTTATCCATGAGGTTGTGTCTTTGAATTGCTGTCATTTCTCAGAACTCACTGCGGTTACTGAACAAAGATACTTCCTACTGCCTGATGCAACTGCTCTAGTGGGTGATCAGGATGGTTTTAATTAGCAACTGTGGTTGGAGGTAACCAGGTAAGTTTTGATGTCTTCATTCCACTGGGACCTGAGAGGAGAACTTTATGGTCATGGGCCTTCTCCCAGACACATGCTAGGTAAGTTGCAGGGATATTTGAATGAGCCATACATAATCCACTGAGACAAAGTGGTAATTCTTTTAACCATATGGGAGAATGTGACTACATACCACCAACCAAACTTTTTCTTTTGTTCTTTCTCGCCACAAATAGGCTCCCTAGCAAGAGGTGCAGTCACAGGCTTCCTCACTGTCAGGTTCATTTTCTGAGAAATGGAGGCATCAGGGAAATTCAGCTTTCTTCTGACACATTTCCAAGCCAGGCACAATATTCAGACACCATTTATTCTTTCTCCCTGTTTGGCAGCGATTGTTCCATCTGTACCACAGGCTTCAGGGGTGTGGCCCAGCCCCTGAGGCCCTATCCACTCAGAGCAGGGGGCTGAGCTCACCTGCCAGCAAACCCACTGATGACTCCCAGGAACTCTTCCTGGTAAAGAACGAAAGTTGGGTACCATCTTTCTGGACTTGCTGACATCTGCCTTCCCTTTCTCTGGGGACTTCAGCTTGACCTTTCTTGAGCAGCCATGTGGCACTGGATCTGGGATCTTGGACAGGAAGTGCTCTCTCTAAGGTCTGAAGCAGGTAGATGGTAAGAAGAATGGACTTGGAGGTTAAGGTCAGGTTACATGTTCTAAGGAAGGCATGTGGAATAAGCCATGAAAATAGAGCAACTCAGAAGGGGGCAGTTTGTGGGCTCCCCAGTAGATCTTATATGTTGTTCATTTTATAGAACTTTTATTTTCTAATACTAATGTTATATTTCTTCCTCATTGGTTTAAAGAGTCATTTGGGCAGAGACAGAAAATCTCACTTGATATTGTACTGCTTCGCCATGTGTGTGATGCACATTTGAGCTGCTAATCCATGAAGATCAAATTGATGTGAGCCGAGGCCCATATTTAGCCTAGGATGAGCAGTGATTTGAAGAGCCTACTTTGTGGAAGGGAATGCTCTATGGGTGATAATTGAGTATGGACCGACCAGTCAACGCCCATGTTCAGCGGGCAAGCAATTACAGAAGCCAGACCTTCCACCTTCTGCAACACTCAATGGCCCTGGGTCCATGCTCCCAGAGGGTTAGAGAATGGTAAAGCTATCATGGGAGGGGGTGGGTTATGGAGATTGGGTGGTGGGAATTGTGTGGAGTTGTACCCCTCCTACCTTATGGTTTTGTTCATTAATCCTTTCTTAAATAAAAAAATAAAAAATAAATAAATAAAATAAAATAAATAGTTTGTTAATGTTAAATGTGTGTCTTTTCATTCCTTTATTGGGGGCTTAATAGTTTACACTAAACCTAAAATACAGTAATTTGTACACATGTAAAATTTTGTCTTAATTTAAACGAATTTAATATTTATTTATGATTATTATACATGTTATGGCAAAATATTTTGTTTACAAACGTTAACAATACAAGATAGAATGGTTGGGTGAGAGCATCACTCTGCCCTATGAATCTAGGAATTGAACTTGGCAGCTCAAATTCAGAATCAAATCCACCATCCATTATCTGTACTGCATCCTATCCTCAACTGGAAGTCATTTCAACTATTTTAGTTCTTATTTCATTATCCTAACCATTTCCCCTTCTTTAATAATTCTGACTATATTCATTTATTGGGTGGAGACAGTCAGAAATTTAGAGCAAAAGGAACGAAGCTGAGAGAGAGAGAGGGGAAGAGAGAGAGAGAGAAAGTGAGACAGAGAGAGAGAGAGAGAGAGAGAGAGAGAGAGAGACCTGCAACACTGCTTCACCTCTCATAAAGCTGTCCCTCAGCAAGTTAGCATCAAGGGCTCAAACCTGTGTATTCTTGTGCTCAAGCAGATGCTGTACCACTCAGCCTGTTTCCCTCTTCTTTTTCTATCTTAAATTCTTCTTCTTTTTTACTCACTTGATCATTTCCCTTATCTTTTTATACATAAATTTTTATTTGTAAAAAGGAAACACTTATAAAAAAAACACCAGATAAGTGGGGTACAACTCTACACAATTCCCGCCTCCGGAACTCTGTATCCCATCCCCTCCCCTTATAGCTTTCCTATTCTTTAACCATCTGGGAGCATGGACCCAGGGGCATTGTGGGATGCAGAAGCTGGAAGGTCTGGCTTCTGTAATTGCTTCCCCACTGAACTTGGGCTTTGAAAGTTTGATCCATATTTCCAGCCCACCTATCTCTTTCCCTACTGGGTGTGGCTCTGGGAAAGTCGGCCTCATTGGTGATGTTGTATGTCCAGGCAAGTCCGGTAGGCATCATGGTAACATCTGGAACGTGGTGGCTGAAAAAACAGTTAACATGTAAAGCCAAACAAATTGCTGACTAATCATGAACCTACAGGCTAGAATAGTGCAGATGAAGATTTGGGTTCTCCATTCTGAAGATAGCTAGTAGGCCTCTTGCAGTTGTATTCCAAAGGAGTATAGCCATTTCCCTCATCTTATGCTTACTATCTTTTCTATCTTATTTCACTGTACACAGTTTACACATCTCCTATCTTCCTATATGAGTTTTCTTTGCTTTTTCTCTTTAGATGTTCTGTGGATCACAGTGATATTGGTGGAGCTGCAGCTGGTGACAGTGATATGGTGTTGCTAATGTTATAAATTTGACTATGGTGGTCTGCCAATGAATGGCATGTCTGTGAGTAGACTATGTGGTTCACTTGATTTTGCCCATTCATCTGCACTAAAACATTTCTGCATAATTTTTTTCTCATATAAACATTGAAATTTTGGGGACTGAGGATAAGCATAATGATTATGTGAAAGAATTTCATGCCTGAGACTCTAAGATCTCTGGTCCAATCACCTGCACTAGGATAAGCCAGAGTAGAGCAGTGGTCTAGTAATTCTCTCTCTCTCATTCTCTCTCTCTCCATCCTCTCTCTCCTCACTCTCTCTCTCTCTCTCATTAAAAAATGAAAGACAAAATAAATACAATTTTCAAAGGGCAGATGACATCACCAATGTGTACTGGAACCTCACTTCCCCAGAGAGCCCTCCACTCACACCAGAAATATAGAGACAGGTTGGGGGTATGAATCGATCTGCCAACACCCATGGTCTGTGGTGAAGCAATTACAGATGCCAGACCTTTCACATTCTGCATAGGCGTAAGGATCCCAGTTCGAGACCCCTGTTCCCCACCTGCAGGGGCTTCGCTTCAGAAGTGGTGAAGCCAGTCTGCAGGTGTCTTTCTTTCTCTCCCCCTCTCTGTGTCCCTCTGTCTCAGTTTATCTCTGTCCTATCCAACAACGATAACAGCAATAACAACAATAATAATAACAACAACAATAAACAACAGGGGCAGCAAAAGGGGAAAAATAGCCTCCAGGAGCAGTGGATTCATAGGGCAGACACCAGACACCACGAATAAATAACCCTGGAGGCAAAAAGAAAAAAAAGAATTTTGGTTTATACTCCCATAGGAATTATAAAACAAAGAAATTTCCAATGGAGGGGATGGGATATAGAACTCTTGTGGTGGGAAATGTCCATACATGGGATTGTACTCCTGTTATCTTACATTCTTGTTGATATTTATTACATCACTAATAAAACTAAACAAGATTAGAATAAATAAGTGAAAATGAAAAATGCTAAATTTTGCTCCCCTTTGATGAAATGAGGGGAAGTGCGGGGTGGGATGAATCAGGAAGAGAAGGAAGAGCACTGGGTGACTTCATAAGTGGGTGTACCTCTGAAAACAGTGTCAGATAGAAGAACAGAGCATGGAATTCAGACTAAGGGTGGTGTGCTGCACCAAAGCAAGGGATTGTAGAGAAGGAATGGGATTTGGAGCTGGAGGAGTTTGGGGGCATAGGTTGGGAATGAAAGTATTCTTTAGACAGCTATCACCTGTGGGGGGAGATGTGGCCACGTGTAGACACTTATGCTGTAAACCATTAACCCCACAATAAAATGGAAAAAATATATGCTGGATAAGAATTTAATCAAATTTTTTTCGACTGTAACAAGGTAATTAACTATATACACACTTCGATATCATTCACAAACACTGCAATCATCCAGTTGGTTCTATTCTAATCCTTTGTACACATTTAAAAAATATTTCTGAACTGTAGAGGCAGCACATTGTTCCTGCACAAAAGTTACATGTGTGAGGCTCTGAGGTCCCAGCCTCAATCCCTAGTACTACCATAAACCATAGATGAGCACGGCTCTAGTCTCTGTCTGCCAGTCTGTCTTTATATTTCTGTGATTAAAAATTAAAAGGAAATATCTGGGAGTCAGGCAGTAGTGTAGTGAGTTAAGCACAGGTGGTGTGGTGTGAAGAGCAAGGACTGGCCTAAGGATGCCTGTTAGAGCCCTCGGCTCCCCACCTGCAGGGGAGTTGCTTCACAGGCAGTCAAGCAGGTCCGCAGGTGTCTGTCTTTCTCTACCCCTCTCTGCCTTGCCTTCTTATTTTCATTTCTCTCTGTCCTATCCAACAGTGATAACAACAATAATAATAATAACAACTAAAACAATAAGAAACAAGGACAACAACAAAGGGAACAAATAAATGAAAAATAAAACACTTATTAAAAAGGAAATATTTAAAGATAAAACATAATTTTAGGGATGGGGAAATAACAATACAGTTTTACGAAAGAAAAACCTTCATGACTGAGATGTCGAAGTCACTGGTTCAGTCTCCTACATCCCCATGCATTTGAGCTGAGCAATGGTTTGATAAAAATAAAAATAATCGGGAGTCGGGCTGTAGCGCAGCGGGTTAAGCGCAGGTGGCGCAAAGAACAAGGACCGGCATAAGGATCCCGGTTCGAGCTCCGGCTCCCCACCTGCAGGGGGAGTCGCTTCACAGGCGGTGAAGCAGGTCTGCAGGTGTCTATATTTCTCTCCTCTTCTCTGTCTTCCCCTCCTCTCTCCATTTCTCTCTGTCCTATCCAACAATGACAACAACAATAACAACTACAACAATAAACCAATAAGGGCAACAAAAGGGAATAAATAAATATTAATAAAAATAAATAAATAAAAATAAAAATAATCAACACAATATTTCTATGTATTTATAAAACAACACTCATCTAAACAGTGAAATAAACCTATCAACAGTTGTTGCATCAACTCTTGATAATGATTTCTTCAAATCTTGGAAAATTCATTGACAGAAAAATGATTCATCAATAAAAGCCACGAAGTCTTGGTGTAGCCAATCCAAGAGGAAATCTCCAAGGCATCGTGATGAGTTGGAGAGACACACAAGGTCCCCCATAATGATTGCACTCATGGTCATGACAATGGCTAATCTGCAGGGTGGAAGACAAGCTCAGTGGTTGCATAGATGAGAGCTGAGGCAGAGGTTGAACCAGGAGCTTGAAGCTGTAATCAGTAAGCACTGAATAAAGGAAAATTCAGGACCAGGTGGCTTAACTAGTGAATTTTACCAGGATGATTAATGGTAGTAACACAATTTTTATAAAAGTTTCCACATGTAGAAATGAAAAAGTCAACCAAATTTATTTAGAATACTATCTTTACCTTCACCAAAACCACTCACAATGACCAAATACAATGCCCATATCCAGCAGTGTAGCAGTTATAGAAGCCAAGCCTTTCACCTTTGTGCACTCCATAATTGACCCTGGGTCCACACTCTCAGAAGGATAAAAAATAGGAAAGCAGGGGAGTCCCTTCACAGGAGGTGAAGCAGGTCTGCAGGTGTCTAACTTTGGCTCCTCCTCTCTGTCTTCCCCTCCTCTCTCCATTTCTCTCCGTCCTATCCATCAACCTCAACAACAATAATAACTACAACAGTAAAACAACAAGGGCAACAAAAGGGAGTAAATAAATTAAATATTTAAAAAATTTAATAAAAAAGAATGAGAGGACTTTTATTCAGTCAGACATCACCACTGCTATAATTAAGAAATTAATAATTCCATGTCTTGATCAAAAAGAGTTGTCCTTTTCTAAATTATCCTAGTTGTTCTAACTTTTATTTTATGGCTTTAAGAAAAACCCAGTATTGAACTGGATCATAGCCCATGTTCAAGAGGGGTTTATTCCAATAATTCAAGAATAGTTGAACACACAGAACACTTATGTGAATATACATTTGACAAAATAAGGACAACAATTATATGATGGACGCAGTGAAGTAAAGAAGGCAATCGAAGAATGAAATTCAGTACTCTTGGAGAACATGATAAAAATCAACAATTTATAGTGGGTTCAATGCAGTTCATGGTTAACATGAAAATTGTTCGCCCCCAAATGTTAATGACAGGCTAAAACAACTCATACTGTGTTAAGGCATAGGACTTGTGAAGCAGGGATTCCTATTTGTCCACTGGAATCACCAGACATCAGGGCAACTAGTTTTACCATAGTATAGGAAGTAAGACCTAAAGGTTTCATCAAAAATAAAAGAATGTGACATTTACAAAGCAGAAAGAAAAAGCAACTTGTTCTGTTTTCAAATGACCGTATATTATAGGTATAAAACCCCCTGAGGACTACCAATTAATAGAAGTGTACATAACCACCATTTCCACCACCAAAAGACCATGTCCCATACCATCTTCTTTCTCCCACTCCCTGCCCAGTGAAACTGAACATCCACCCTCACTCTCAACTCAGGGATTTTACATTGACTGACTACTCTAGCCACAGGTCCTTTGGAATAGAACCAAAATATGCCTACTAGCTGTCTACCAAATGGAGACCCTCCCGCCAACCCTTCATCTCCCCTATTCTGGCCTTTAGGTTCATGATTAGTCAACAGTTTGTTTAGCTTTATATGTTAACTCTCTTTTCAGCCACCAGGTTCCAGATGCTACCATGGTGCCAACCAGACTACCCTGGACAGACAATCCCACCAATGTGTCCTAGAGCTCTACTTCCCCTGAGCCCTCCCCCACTAAGGAATGAGAGAGACAGGCTGGGAGTATGGATCCAACTGTCAACGCCCATGTTCATCGGGGAAGCAATTACAGAAGCCAGACCTTCCACCTTCTGCTCCCCAGAATGACCCTGGGTCCATACTCCCAGAGGGTTAAAGAATAGGAAAGTTGGGAATTGGGTGGTAACACAGTGGGTTTGTGGTGTGAAGCACAAGAACCAGCAATAAGGATTTGGGTAGGATCTTCAGGCTCCCCACATGGAGAGGTGTTGCTTCACAAACAGTGAAGCAGATCTGTGGGTTTCTATCTCTATTTTTTTATTTTTTATTTAGGAAAGGATTAATTAACAAAACCATAGGGTAGGAGGGGTACAACTCCACACAATTCCCACTACCCAATCTCTATATCCAACCCCCTCCCCTGATAGCTTTCCTACTCTCTGTCCCTCTGGGAGCATGGACCCAGGGACATTTTGGGATGTAGAAGGTGGAAGGTCTGGCTTCTGTAATTGCTTCCCCACTGAACATGGGCGTTGACTGGTCGGTCCATACTCCCAGTCTGCCTCTCTCTTTCCCTAATAGGGTGGGTCTCTGGGAAAGCGGAGCTCCAGGACATATTGGTGGGGTCTTCAGTCCAGGGAAGCCTGGCCAGCATCCTGATGACATCTGGAACCTGGAGACTGAAATGAGAGTTAACATACAAAGCCTAACAAATTGTTGAGCAATCATGGACCCAAAACTTGGGATAGTGGAGAGGACCTGTTAGGGGGATACTCACCGCAAACTCTAGTGTACTTCTGCTTTCAGGTATATATTTTGCAGTAGTTTATGGATAGGTATGAACATATGCTCTCTCACACAGAAAATGGTGTATATCTAGGTTTTGGGACTTTGTTAGAAAGTGAACCACCTGAGATGGAATTAGAGTGTACTATGAAAGGAAAGGTCTCACCCGATTAATGTAGCTGAAGGGTTGTCATTCCACACGTGAAGTCTCTGGACTCAGTCTGAAGTGAAGCATGTTGAGGTGGCAATCGCTGTGTTGATTAGGTTGTGATGCAATATTATTTGATATGGATTGGGAGAGACATACTGGAAAGTGGGCCCTATCCAAGGCTTCCAGGACTGGGGGAAGTACAGGCTCTATAGGGTTCAAAAAGACAATCGATAGTTAATGTTATCTTCACATTAATTGGTAATTGGGTTAACTTTGAAAAGTCTTTTTGTTAGGGTTTGCTGTACAGTACCCAGTGTCTTGCATATAGCTCTGCTATTGATTGCTTCTGATCTACTTGGGCTAGGCTTTTGAGAGAATCTCCATATCAATTTCACAGCCTACATATTAAAAATATATGTACACTCCTAGCAAAATATAGACATATAAATCACTAGTTAATTAATAAGAGAGGGGAGAAATCAATTGTATGTCTCAAAGTTTTTCAAAACACAAACTGAATCTTTTTATTATATAGGCTGTGTATTTGATATGTGGACTCTTTGTCCCCACAACCTCTCCAGCATTTGTTGTTGCTGTCCTTTTTGATGTATGCCATTCTTACAGGCGTGAGGTGGTATCCTAGTGTTGTCTTAATTTGCATTTCTGACTATCAGTGACCTAGAGCAGTTTTCATATATTTGTTAGCCTTCTGGATCTCCTCTGTAGTGAATGTTTTGTTCATATCCTCTGTCCATTTTTGGATGGGGTCATTTTATTTATTTATTTATTTTTTGGTGCAAAGTTTGCTGAGCTCTTTATGTATTTTGGTGATTAGTTTCTTGTCTGATGTATGGCATGTGAAGATCTTCTCCCATTCTGTGAGGGGGTCTCTCTGTTTGTTTAATAGTTTCTTTGGGTATGCAGAAGCTTTTCAATTTGAGATAGTCCTATTGGTTTGTTTCTCCATTAGTCTTCCGTGCAATTGGGTTTGATTCATCAAACATGTCTTTGATGAATCAAAGGAACGTGTTTTACCAATGTTTTCCTCTAAGTATTTGATTGTTTGATTGTTTCTGGTCTGTCATCGACGTCTTTGATCCATTTGGAGTTGATTTTTGTTTCTGGTGAGATAAACTGGTTCAATTTCATTCTTCTGCATGTTTCAACCCAGTTTTCCCAGCACCATTTATTGAAGAGAGCCTCCTTCTTCCATTTAATCCTTTGGGCCCCCTTATCAAAGATTAGATGTCCATAGGTGTGGGGATTTATTTCTGGGAATTCAATTCTGATCCACACGTCTGTGTGCCTATTTTTGTTCCAGTACAGTGTTGTTTTGCAGATGATGGCTTTAAAGTATAGTTTAAGGTCTGGGAGTGTGAAGCCTCCATTTCTGTTTCTTTTCCTCAATATGGTTTTGGCAATTCTAGGTGTTTTCAGGTTCCAGATAATTGATTGTAGTGTTTGTTCTATTCTGTTAAAGTAGCTTGGTGGAACTTTGATGGGTATTGCATTACATTTGTATATGGCTCTGGGGAGAATATTCATTTGATGATATTTATTCTTCCAATCCATGAGCATGGAATATCTTTCCATTTCTTGGTATCAATTTCTATTTCCTTGAGTAGCGACTCATAGTTTTCAGAATATAAGTCTTTCTCTTCTGTGGTCATCTTGATTCCTAGCTATTTGATTGATTTTGCTGAAACAGTAAATGGCAGTGATTTCTGGATGTCTTCTACTTCTTCAGATTTAGTGTTTGCATAAAGAAATGCCACTGATTTTTGTACATTGATTTTGTATCCTGATATCTTGCTATATTGCCCAATAACTTCCAGTAGTTTACTGCTGGATTCGGTAGGTTTTCCTATGTATACTATCATATTATCTGCAAATTGACGTCTTCCCTTCCATTCTGTATTCCTTTGATTGCCTTCTCTTGCCTGATTGCTATGGTAAGAATATACAGTACTATGATGAAGACTAATGGTGTCAGAGGACAGGCCTGTCTAGTTCCCGATCTGAGGGGGAATGCTTTCAGCTTCAGTCCATTGAGTATGATGTTGGCTGTAGGTTTGCTATATATAGACTCCACTATGTTGAGTAATTTCCCATCTATTCCCATGTTTTGTAGAGTTTTGAGCATTAATGGTGTTGGATTTTGTCAAAGGCTTTCTCTGCATCTCTTGAGATAATCATGTGGGTTTTGGCTTTGCTTTTATTGATGTGGTGAATGACATTGATTGACTTGTGGATGTTAAAGGAGCCTTGCATTCCTGGGATGATTCCCACTTGGTCATGAATGACAATCTGTTTGATATGTTGCTGTATCCGGTTGGCCAAGATCTTAATATTTTGGCATGTATGTTCATCAGCGATATAGGTCTGTAGTTTTCCTTTTTTGTTGTGTCCCTCTCAGCTTTTGGTCTCAGGGTGATGTTGGCTTCATAGAAGGTGGAAGGAAGTATTCCTGTTTCTTCAGTCTTGTGGAAAAGCTAACTGTTTCCTGAAAGTTTTGTAGAATTTGTTTTTGAAGCCATCTGGTCCAGGACTTTTGTTGTTGGGGAGATTCTTAATAAGGGTTTCAATTTCTTTGTCTGTGATTGGTGCATTTAGATTTTTTAGTTCTTCTTGGTTCTGTTTTGGAAGGGCATATGCTTCTAGGAATTGTTCCATTTCTTCCAGATACTCTAGCATAGTGGTGTGTAGTTCTCCATCGAAGTTTGTTGTTTTTGACGGGTTATGTTGTTGTCAATGGGCTGGCTTCACGGGCAGGTAACAGACAACCAGGGACTCATGGTTGAGCTGTAGGCAGTATCTCTTTATTCATGCAGGGCGCAGCACAATCTAAGACGAGCTAAGCTAATCTCAAGGTACAGTACTGTAAAACTCACAATGCTGTCTTTATATATACTTGCCAAGTAAGGTGGAAACAGGATGTGACATAGAGAGAGTGGAGAGAAAAGTGACTGGTGAAAAACAGAGTGTGACAAAGAGGGGGCAGATTAGGCGAGAATCCTATCACTGAACCACAAATGCCCTGGAGGGAGGATGGAACTTGTTAACAGTGGTTATGTAAATAGAATGAAGTGGTTATGTAAATAGAATAGTGTTAAGCAGGGGGGATTTAAACCAAATGAAACAGAAGGGGTCTCATGCATACCAACAGAAGTTTCGCATGATTCTTTGGATTTCTGTGGTGTCACTTGTGATATCTCCTCCATCGTTTACAATTCTATGAATTTGAGTCTTCTCTCTTTTTTGTTTGGTGAGTCTGGCTAGGGGTTTGTCAATTTTGTTTAATCTTTAAAGGAACCAACGTGTGGCTTCACTGATCTTTTGTATGGTTCTCTTATTTTCGATGTTGTTTATTTATGCTCTAATTTTAGTGATTTCTGTCCTTCTGGTTGCTTTAGGGTTCCTTTGTTCCTCTTCCTCTAAGGCTTGAGGTGTGCAGTAAGGTCGTTCATTTGAGCTTTTTCTTGTTGTTTAATATGTGATTGTATGGCTATAAGTTTCCCTCACAGTACTGCTTTAGCTGTGTCCCAAATATTTTGATAGGTTGTGTCTTCATTTTCATTTGTTTCCAGGAACATTTGAATTTCTTGCTTGAATGACTGTCTGACCCAGTGGTTCTTAAGGAGTGTGTTGTTTAGTTTCCAAATTCTGTGACTTTTCATAATTTTCTGTTTGTTGTTAAATGTTAGTTTTACTCCACTGTGGTATGAGGAGATACTTGGGATGATTTCAATGCTCTTTAATTCATTGTTGCTGGCTTTGTGGCCTAACATTTTGTCTATCCTTGAGGATGTGTTATGTGCACTTGAAACGAAGGTGCATTCCTGTTTTTGGGGGTGAAGGACTCTGGAAATGTCCAAGAGGTCTAGTCTGTCTATCTCTCCATTTAATTCTCTTGTATCTTTTTTGATTCTCTTCTTTGTTGATATGTCTAAGTGTGAGAGTGGTGTATTGAAGTCTCCCACTCTTATTGTATTACTATTGATGTATTTTTGAAATTCTTTCAGTAAGTGCTTGATGTATTTAGATGGTCCCTCATTGGGTGCATAGATGTTAATAATTGTTAAGTCTTCTTGGCTGATTGATCCTCTAATCATTATGTGATGTCCTTGCCTATCTTTTATTACTTTAATTGATTTAAAATCTATTGTGTCTGAGATGACAATGGTTGTTCCATTCCTTTTCTGTGGTCCGTTGGCCTGTAAGATAGTTTTCCATCCTTTCACTTTAACTCTGTGTTTATCTTGTTGTGTCAGATGGGATTCTTGCAAGCAGCATATGGTTGGATTATGTTTTCTGATCCATCCCCCCACTCTGTGCCTTTTGATGGGTGAGTTTAAGGCATTGGAATGTATTGATATTATGCATTTAATGTATTGTCGTGCCATTGTTGAAAACATTTTTTTGTTTTTACTGATATATTGCAAGTATTATAGTGATGTTCTTATTTATAAGAGGTCTTTTAGAACCCCTTATATGTCCGGTTTGGTGATGGTTGCCTCCTTTAACTGTTGTTTGTCTAAGAGGGTTTTGACCCCTCCATCTAGTTTGAATGAAAGTCTAGCAGGATATATTATCCTTGGTTGAAGCCCTTTTTCATTCAGGGCTCGATAGATATCTTGCCATTCTCTTCTGGCTTTGGGAGTCTGAGTGGTGATGTCTGCAGATAATCTTATCAGTTTTCCCCTGCATGTGACTTTTTGTTTCTCTCTAGCAGCCCTTAGGATCCTTTCTTTATCCTTACTCCGTTTAACTGTAACCTTGATGTGTCTTGGAGACTTCAGGTCTGAGTGGATTCTGTTTGGAACTCTCTGTGCCTCTTGAATCTTGATGTCCTTTCTGTTATTCAGGTCTGGTAAGTTTTCTTCTATTATTTCCTCTAGAATGTTTGCTTCCCTTTGCTCTCTTTCTTTCTCTGGCTGGCCAATTATACAAATGTTACTTATTTTGAGATCATCCCATATGTCTCTGTTGTTGTCTTCAGTGTCTCTCAATCTCTTTTTGAGTTCTTTCACCTCTTTTGTCATTTTCTCTAACTCATGCTCTGTCGGACTAATCTGTTTTCTGCCTATGTTAGTCTGCTTTCCCTTGCCTCAGCTTCTTCCCTCATTACAGCTATTTCAGCTTTCAGTTCTCTAATTGCATCAAGATAATCAGTATTTTCCTTGGGGGTCTCAACTGTTGTTTCTCTGATACTGCCATTCATTTCCTCCAATGTTGTAATTAAAAAGCAGTGAAAGGAAAGATTTTTGATTACATTATTTTTAATTTAATTTAATATAAATTTCTTAATTAGCTAGGATGAGTAGGTAGGGGAGAGTCTGTAGAGGAGGTAGGAGTAAGGACACAAGTTCCTCCCACAATAGATAAGATGCCCTCTACCCTACTAATGAAAGATACCCTAAGAGTTAATTCTGATCAACCTAAGGGGGGGAGATATATGCTTTTATATAATATTAATAATAAAATATAAAATTGAGCTGGGTAAAAAAAAAAAACCCGGTCCCAGATTACCTCAAACCTTGTGATCAGAGGCAGCTGATTGCTAAGAGAAAAAAAAATTTAAAAAAATCCTCAGGACTAGACAAGTATAGCTGAAATAGACAGTTATGCTAATCTGGTATCCACTGTATATTCTAAGGGCAGCTAAAGGAGGAAGGGAAGTTGAGCAGAGATACTCACAGTGAGAGTCCACTCTGAGTCAGAATTCTTCCCCAAACTAATTGCCAAATGTGTATCAGTGAATTCAAAAAAGCACACTGTTTGGTGGTGTGGGGGATAGGGCCTGTGGCTTTGGAAGCCGTAGGATTAAGGAAGAAAGGATGACAAGAATGAGAAAAAGAAAAGAAATAGAGAGAGAGAAAAAGAAAAGGTAAGAAAAAAAACATTAATAAAAGAGTGGTGAGAGGAAAGAGTTTTTTCTTTATTTATTTTTAATTATTTAATTAGCTATGCGCATTGGGGTGGGGTGGTTGGCTACTTAGAAAGAAAAAAGGCCAGAGGTTTCAGACAGGAATAGACTTAGAATGAATGATAATCCCTGGTGGGACAGGAATCTTGGTAAAGATAGAAGCTCAGCCAGGGAGCCTGCTAGGAGGTGGTCCCCAGAGATGGGTTATGGGGGGGTTGCGGGGGTAGGAGAAGGAGGTGTGCTTTGGGATTAATAATTTAAAAGAAAAAAATGGTTTCCCTTTTTTTTTACTCTGTCTTTTAACTCAAATTAAGTTATAGTCACTCATTGGTGTCACCGCTAGGACCCCTTATTGACTGGCCTACTAAAGGCAGAAAATCCTACCGTTTCCAGAAGATGTGGTCAGAGTTCTAGCCAATAGCAGCTTCTCAGTCTGCCATCTTCCGGGAACCTCAGTTTCTATCTTTCTTTCCCTTCTCTGTCTTCCACTCCTCTCTCCATTACTCTCTGTCCTACCCAACAACAACAGCATCAATAAATATAAAAAAAACAAGGGAAACAAAAGGGAATAAGTAAAAAATATATTTAAAAAAAGAATAGGAAAGCTATCAAGGTAGGGGACTGGATATGGACTTGTTGTGGTGGGAATTGTGTGGACTTCTACCCCTCTTATCCTACTGTTTTGTCAGTATTTCATTTCTATAAATAAAAAAAGGGGGAAATCTTAAGGATATCATCAAATATGGTTAGAGCCAATATGTAAATCCTATAAAGTCACAGGAGGAAAAATATTCAGCTGTGATTATGTACAAACAATTAACAGAAAAGAATTGAGGGCTCAGAGCCACACAGAAGAGAGTTAAAAAGTACAATATACATAGGAATAAGTTTTACTAGGGAAATAAAAGAACTGCTCACTAAAAGTTGAAGACACTGATAAAGGATGTGGCACTTTGGGGTATGCATCTCCAGAGAAAAAGCCATCATTAGAAGAAAAACATGTCACTTGAAAAATAGTTCCACAGGTAGAACACTGGACTTTCTTACCTGAGTTTGAGTTCTGATAACCAGCACTACATACTATAGTGCTGCTTTGACTTGTCTCTCTGCTCTTTTCTCTGCATCATGTGAAATTCCCCATCATATATGTAATAAATGAGATAATTCTTGAATCATCCAATAAAGTTTGGCTCTTTTAGAAAAAAGATGATATGCCACGTATATGGCAGCATTATTAGCACTACCCAAGTTTAGGAACAGATGAAGCATCCATAACACAGACATGAATAAAAGTTGTGCTGCATAAATAGATAGCTACACTAGTCAATCTCAAGGAAGCTAGACCTCTGACAACATAGATTAGCAGAGTGGGGGACACATAATCATTAGTGAAATAAGTGAGACTGAGAAAGCCTACTAGAGAAATCAAAACTCCAAAATGGAAAAAATAAGTTTCTGAGAGGTAGCTCACTTAAGGCATTGTATTGCACTGCCACACAATGGTGCCAAATTTGAGCATGCCTCCAGCACACTGAAGGAAGCTTTGGTCCTGTGGTCTTTCTGTCTCTTTCTCTGACACTCTGTCTTTCTCTCTCTCTGCCTCTCTATCTGAAAAGAGGATACAAATATTTTTCTTTAAGTGTTCCAATTGCATACTTTCTTCTAATCATGGTACCATTCCAAGCACTCTCACATAATGAGCCATCACCCACAATAAACTGCATTCATTGTTAAAAAAAAAGTAAAAAAAAAAACAACCCTATATTTCTGTTTAATATTGGGTAGAGTTAAAGAGAAATTCAGATAGGAGAAGAAAGTAGAGAGAGGAAGAGGTAGATATACCTGCAGCCTTGCTTCACCATTTATGAAGCTTACCCCCTGCAGGTGGGGGACCAGAGGCTTGAACATGGGTCCTTGCACACTTAACCAACTATGCCACCACCTGTCCCCCATTCATTAATTTTTTAGCAGCAAGAGGAAGTGGAGAGAAGAGACAGAGAAGCACACAGCACAGGCGAACATCACGAAGCTGCTTCAGTGTTGTCCTCTGTGGTGCTAGTGATCACATTCAGGGCATCCTAGATGGTAAGCCGTGTGCTCTACTGGGTCAAAGTATCTACTGACTTCATATGTTTGAATCAGATATGCTACTGAAAAATAATTAAGATTTCCCTCTACTTCCTGAGGGATGAATTTCTTTTTGGAGAAAATAATGAGCATTCTCCTCCTTAGTTCCCATCCTAATTACATAATGGAGATCTGTGTGAGCAAAGGAGGAATGACCTTGACCCAGTGCTGTAACATCTCAGCGAAAGTGGCAGCCGACAGGACCCCACAGGAATTGTGCTGGTACTTCAGCTGCTGAGATAAGGAATCCACAGCCACTGCTAAGTGTAAGAGTCCTTGTGAAGAGTTTGTACCTCACACAGACTATTGCGCCACTCTAATGAGGACATAGAACTAAGGGATGAAACAGAAAATCATGCCCCATCTCTCGGTGTTCACCGCCTCTTCTGATTTCCTCCTTGACAATCTAACAGGAGAATGGAGAGCCAAAAATGGAATGCGATCATTTTCATAGTAGATATCTCAGCTGCTACTTCTGGCTTGAGAGAAGAATAATTTGTATATTTCTATCTGCTCACTTAATTATTTGGTGAGGTAATTTATTTCCCTTCCATGTTTTCTCTCTTTGATAGACTAAGAAATGTACAGGATCTGCTGAAGAACATCCTTAATTTTGTGTTCTCAGACCACCATGTTTTTGCATGTGTGTGTACATTAGTGTTTTGTCAAGAGTGAAATTCATGATTATTCCTCAAGAGTACCTGGATGTAATCAAAGGAAACACATATTTTGCATTTAATTTCAATTGCTCTGGAAGATGTTAGATACATTCTAGTCATATTGCTTCCCAAGGCTTTGTAACTATAACCACTCTGATCAGAATGGAGACAACATCCTTCCTGTTTCTGGAGAGACAATAGGCACCATTTTGCTACATTTTTCTTTCTCATGATATTGCCCTTAACACCATTCATATATAAATTTTCTCTCCATAAATATCACAACAGAAGAAACTGTGTACTGCGTTTTTGCTCTGATGAGCCACTTATCACTCTAGATCACGTCATGTGAAGAATTGAGAGAAAGCAGAGTAAATGGAATGAACACAACTGATTGAGCCTCTGATATCTTTTCTTCCACAGAAAAAAACTCTTGCCTGAGAAATGAAGCAATGTGACTTTTGTGACTGAATTTCTGCTCATGGGAATCTCTAATGACCAGGTGTACAGAGACCCTGTGCCTCTGTGTTCTTTCGGGTTTACCTGGCAGCTCTGCTGGGGACCTGCTCATTGTCACTCTCACCTCCCTTGACCAGCAGCCCCATTCCCCCATGTACTTCTTCCTGAAGATCTTGTCTTTGATTGGCATCTGCTACATTTCCACCACTATCTCCACATGCAACATGAACACCCTGACCAACAGCCACTCCAGCTCCTTTGTGGGCTGTGCCTCTCAGGTTTTCCTGGTCCTCTTTTTGGCAGGCACAGAGTATGCTCTCCTGCTAGTGACTGTTATGCTGCCATCTGCCACCCTGTGCACTATGAGACCATCATGAACAAAGGTGGCGTGGCTCAGAGACTGTGTCTATAGATCCCTCCATGAGATAGGAACATTTTCTACCTGTTTCTGTGGCCCCAATGTAGTGCCTCAGTTCTTCTGTGATGTCTCTCTCTGCTCACACTTGTTTTGGGGATGAAATTCTAGAATATGCATTTATTGTAGCTAGCTGTTTGTTTTTGTTTGCTTCATTTTCATGGTCATTTCCTATGTTCATCTTTTCTCTGCAGTTCGGAGAATACCTTCTGACCAAGGCAGGTTGAAATCCTACTCCCCCTGCTTTCCCCACCTCACTGTGGTGATTTAATTCCTCTTTTCCACATTTTTGGCATATTTAAGTTCAGCTGCCTATTCTCCATCATCACTGAATCTCTTTATGTCTGTGATGTATTCTGTGTTACCTCCCAACCTGAATCCTGTCATTTATAGTCTGAGAAACAGGGACATGAAGACGGCACTTTGCAGTTTTTGGACAGAAAATGACAGCTGCAATGTGAATTTTACAAATATTTATGATGAATGTCTATTGTGTAGCAAATAAATTGGGCTGTAATAATGGCTGCAAATACACACAGGTATCATATACCTGTGAGTTTGGGGTTTCACCTACATGGGTGCTGCATGTCTTTGGTTAGATTGGCAGGCAATACAGTGTATTTGCAATTTCCTATTGGCTGAAGTATTCTAGTCATAGGATTCAACGGTGGCACATCTGGTTGAGCTCACATGTTACATGTCGCAAGGAGCCAGGTTAGAGTCCCCTGTGTCCACCTGCAAGGGGAAAGCTTCAAGAATGGGGAAGCAGTGCTGCAGGCGTCTCTGTCTTTCTCCCTCTCTATAACCACTGTCCCTCTCAACTTCTGGTTATTCAATAAATCAATGAATAAAGACTTAAAAAATTAAAAAGAGGGAGTCGGTCTGTAGCGCATTGGGTTAAGCGCAGGTGGCACAAAGCACAAGGACTGGCATAAGGATCCCATTCGAAGCCTGGCTCCCCAGCTTCAGGGGAGTCGCTTCACAGGTGGTGTAGCAGGTCTGCAGGTGTCTATCTTTCTCTCCTCCTCTCTGTGTTCCCCTCCTCTCTCCATTTCTCTCTGTACTATCCAACAACGACAACAACATTAATAACTACAACAATAAAGCAACAAGGGCAACACAAGGGACTAAATAAAGAAAATAAAAATAAATAAAAAATAAACAGATAAATAAAATAAAAAATAAAATTAAAAGAATTAAAAAGAAGAAATATTCTAAACATTGTATTTGATGTCATTGGAACCCTGATATACAATCATTTGTTTTTCCATTATTTTGTTTATTTAGCTCTGGCCCCATTCCCTCGTGGGAATATTTCACTATAGATTTAAATTTAAGTATTTCATTATAGAACCGGTTATCATTTTTACAAATCTTGCCTCCTGAGAAAAACTATTTTTGCCAAGATTATTATATTTCTCTTTTTCATTTGTGTTCCATACATTTTTAAATTTTTTTAATTTCTTTTTTGGAAGATTAATGTTTTACAGTTGACAGTAGACATAATAGTTTGTACATGCATAACATTTCTCAGTTTTCCACATAACGGTACAACTCCCAGTGGGTCCCCTGTCATCCTTTGCTAGCACCTGTATTTTCCCTGCCACACACTCCAGAGTCTTTTACTTTGGTGCAATATCAATGTATATTTTTCAGTCTCATTTATTTATTTTTTTTTGCCTCCAGGGTTACTGGTGGTACTTGGTGCCTGCACTACAAACCCACTACTACTGGAGGCTATTTTTTCCCATTTTGGTTGCCCTTATTGTTATTATTAATGCTGTTCTTTTTGTTGGATAGGACAAAGAGAAATAGAGTGGAGGGGAAGACAGAGTGAGGGAGAGATGGACAGACACCTGCAAATCTACTTCACTGCCTGTGAAATGACTGCCCTGCAGGTGAGGAGCCATGGGCTCGAACTGGTTTCCTTACACTGTTCCTCACACTTTGTGCCAGTTCTGCTTAACCCACTGTTCTACTGCCAGCCTTCCTTCAGTTCATTTTCACCACTTAATTCAAAGTTTAATCTCTCAAAGATGGACACGTCGATACTGCCACTATAATTATACTTATGAGAATAGTTTTTATATTCTTCTTATAAGAATTAATGTATGATCTATATTATTAGCAATTGTTATTGGCAATCAAGTAATCACATCTATACTAGTAGGGATATTGCTGAGTGGAGCAATTATCTTTAAACAGTCAAATTCAGAGAACAAGTCAGCTTCATATTTCCAGGAATTCTATAAGTAGTGATGATGCCACTTCCTTCATTTCTCCATTTCTCTCTTTATCTAAAACTTTAAATGAAGACACTGACTCATTAAATTTACTTATTTGGGTTGTAGAGTTGTCCTCTTTATTACGCAGGATGATTTTCATCCCGCTTGTCACCCTCGTGAGGGCATGCTGGCAGTGCCAGAGGAAATGTTGGTCCTTCCTCATCTGGAGTGTCTTCAAGACTTGTATTCTCAGTCTACAAAAATAGAACAGAAGTCAAAACACTTCCCACTCATGCCCATTTAATACAACACATAAAATATATGCTGCAGACATGAAATCATTGTGGATGGAAGAACTAATGTATGGCAACTTTTCATTCTAAGAATGCATGTCTATGTTCTTCATATTGATGTCAATGTGCAACTATCACAGGGCACAGTGCTTTCCTTAATATGTTCAAAGAAGTCTCATAATAAATTTTCAACCAAGGAGATAGATCAGTGCTGTGGCAAAGACCTAACTTGAAGAACATACCTAAGTTCCAAGTCCAAACACAGCACCATATACAAGAAGGTGAGCTGTGTAAACCTGTGTGTGTGTGTGTGTGTGTGTGTGCGTGTGTGTGTATTCAAAACTACTGTAACAGGATAAAATTATTTTTGATAATCTTGTTTGTTTTTTCACACAAGGAAAGAATGATTTACCATTAAGTATTTTTGTTTGTTTAACTAATTCAGGGCTTTGAAGCTGGGTCATTGGAGCCTGTTTGCATAACCTCTGTTCAAACTCCCTCAACCCTGAATGCCCAGAGCTATGTTCAATGGGAAACCAGATACAGGAACTAAATCTCCCTCAAAATGAACACCTCTGCTCCCCCATACATCACCAAAGAAAGAAACGCACCCTCTCTGCAATTCTGTGTGCAGTGATGGATAATTCTAACTGCATGCCAGTGTGTCTGTTCTGAAGGAGAAAGGAGAAGGACAGTCCTGTATGGACCTCCCCACGTCGCCTTGGTGGTCCTCGTTCCTCTTCAGTCTACAAGATCAGAGCAAAGCATCACGGTGTTAGTGATCTTCTGGGCAGTCCCATTTCAATGGACTAGAATGAAATCAAGGCACATTCTTCTAGTGAATCCTTCAAGGACATGCATGACAGCTTTCGTGGCTGCTTCTGAATCTATGTTTCCAAGAAAAAGTACCTTCACAGGATTGATTTCTACATACAAAAACACCTACCACCTCCTACCAAAGAGATCTGATTTACAGAAGAGTCCTTGGAGATGTTTTCAAACAAATGAACTTCCTGCTGGAAATGTCATCCAGTCTAGAGTACAGGATTGGTAATTTCATCAAGTTCAAACCTGGGCATCACTTATCAGAGGTCTAAGAGGTGAATTTAGCTTGCTCAGTCTAATGGTCCAAAAATAGTCTCCACATAAAATATTGAGAAATGTTTTATGTCAAAATCAGACTTTTTTATAAATCTTATTTACAGAAGGAAAAAAAAAGCACCAGCTTGGGAGCTACTCTCTTTCCTGATGCAGCTTTCTAGTTCTATTTTCTACCCTGATGCCACCTCCAAGGTTCTACCTTTGGCTGACCTGCATGTTGGCTCTCAGGCTCCGGCAATCATCAGTAATGTCATGGGCCCCTTGGAATATTTCGAAAAATTATTTCTAATAATTCTTTCCAAGATGGAAATCTCAAATCTTAGCTCCTATATTTCTGTCTTTATATTCCAGATTATTTTAAAAAAATGTTCTTCTTTGTATCTCAATGCTATTTCAGACACCAAATTGAAGATGCTATCATGTTGTCAACCTGACTCTTCCAGGGAGAAAACCTTTCCAATGTACACTGGGACCCCACCTCCCCAGAGCCCTGCCCCAATAGTGAAAGATAGAAACATGCTAGGAGTATGGGCTGACCTGCCAATGTCCATGGTTAGTGGACAAGCTATTACAGAAGCCAGACCTTCTACCTCTCCATCCGACAATGATACTGGATCCATACGCCCAGAGACATAAAGAATAGGAAAGCTTCCAATGGAGGGGACAGGAAACAGAACTCTGGTAGTGGGAAATATGTGGAATCTTTACCCCTCTTATCCTATAGTTTTGTTGATATTTTCCATTTTACAGATACATTAAATAAACACAACAGCAAAAAAAACATCAGTCCTGCTAAGTAAAGGACATATTACAGTCTATCATGACTGAATTCTGTTAGGAGTCAAAATACGCTTTCTTCACCTTTGAGATCCAGTTCCTGCCTGTGCACTTAGTAGTGGCTGCTATGTCATGTCACCTTGGTGCAGGGCAGGACCTCGAGGCCAGCTCCTGTTGGTCTGTGAGCTGGGGTGACAATCTCAGTCAAATCCCACAGGATGTCTGTGAGAGTGATGGACAAAACAGACACCTGGAGCTCACAGTGCAGTGCCAGGAAGAGGGTGGGTGCTACGCAGAGCTTTGGATGAGGTAAATGATATGAATTTTCTTTTCTTTTTTAACTATTTAAAGGGTTTTTATTTATTATTAGATAGAGAAGAGAGGAATTGAGAGGGGAAGGGGAGATAGGGTGGGACAGAGACACCTGCAGAACTGCCCCACCATTCGTGAAGCTTTCCCCTTTCCGGTGGGGATCAGGCGTTTGAACCTGGAATCATGCATACTGTAATGTGTGTGCTTATGCAGATGTGCTACCGCCTGGCTCCAATGATTTGAATTTTCCTGTAAGCTATACTTTGTGTCTTGGTGTCAATCATTTCTCTCTATTCAAAACACTTAACAATGAAAAAGAAGGCATCATGATATAAACATGTAAATTACAAATGTTTAAAATTGTATTTTCCTATTTATTTGATAGAGACAGCCAGAAATCAATGGGGAATGGGTTGTGAGAAAAGGAGAGAAATGGGCGGAGCCAAGATGGTGACTTGGAGGCAGCTGCTGGTATGGGCTCTTACATCAGGGGCCGGATAAGGTAGGATATGGGGCTGTGAGCAGGACGGTGAACAAGAAGTCCTACCTGTGACACCAAGGAGGGGTCCTGTGACTCTAGTTGGGTTAGGAAATGGAGGAAAAAGAAAAGACATTTTCTGATTATTGTTGAAGCCATCCCTCCCCTCCACCAGATAACCACTCCCCAGGGCTTGGAGAGCTGGTCCTAGCAGGCTCCCAGATGAGCTTTCATCTTTATGACTATGAGTCCCTATTCAAGGAAATAGACACTGATACCAAGAAATAGAAAGACAGCCCATGCTCATGGATTGGAAGACTCAATATATTCAAAATGAATATTCTCCCTAGAGCCATATACAAATGTAATGCAATGTCCAGCAAAGTTACACCATACTTCCTCTTAAGAGAATAGGATAAAAACTACAGTCATGGGGAGTCGGGCTGTAGCGCAGCGGGTTAAGATCAGGTGGCACAAAGCACAAGGACCAGCATAAGATTCCCGGTTCGAGGCCGGCTCCTCAACTGCAGGGGAGCCGCTTCACAGGTGGTGAAGCAGGTCTGCAGGTATCTATCTTTCTCTCCTCCTCTCAGTCTTCCCCTCCTCTCTCCATTTCTCTCTGTCCCATCCAACAACGACAACAACAATAATAACTACAACAATAAAACAACAAGGGCAACAAAAGGTAATAAATAAATAAAATAAATATTAAAAAAACAAAATACTATTAAAAAAAACTACAGTCATTTAACTGGAACCAGAAAACACCTAGAATTGCCTTAACAATCTTAGGAAAAGAAATAGAAATGGAGGCATCACACTGGCATATCTCAAGTTATATTATAAGGCCATCATCATCAGAACTGCCTGGTACTGGAACAAAAATAGGCACACAGACTAGTGGAACAGAATTGAAAGCCCAGAACTAACCCCCACAACTATGGATATCTAATCTTTGAAAGGGGGGGGGGGCCCAAAGGATTACATGGAGGAAGGAGGCTCACTTCAATAAATGGTGCTGGGAAAACAGGGTTGTAACATGCAGAAGAATGAAATTGAACCACCTTATCTCACCAGAAACAGAAATCAACTCCAAATGAATCAAGGGGCCGGGCGTTAGACCAGAAACTATCAGACACTTAGAGGAAAGCATTGGTGGAACACTTTCCTACCTAGACCTCAAGGATATCTTGGATGAAACCAAGCCAACTGCAAGGAAGACTAAAGCAGAAACAAGCCAGTAGGAATACATCCAATTGAAAAGTTTCTGCACAGCCAAAGAAACTATCACACAAACAAAGAGACTCCTCACCATGGGAGAAGATCATCACATGCAAACATCAGACAAGAGACTAATCACCAAAGTATACAAAGAGCTGAGCAAACTTAGCACCAAAAAAGCAAATGACCCCGTTAAAAAGTGGGCAGAGAATAAGAACAAAAGATTCACGACAGAGATCATCCAAAATGCTAACAAACATATGAAAAATAGCTCCAGGTTTCTGATTGTCAGGGAAATGCAAATAAAGACAACATTGAGATACTACCTCACTCCTGTGAGAATGGCATACATCAAAAAGGACAGCAGCAACAAATGCGGGAGAGAGTAGAGTGTGGGGACAGTGGAACGTTTCTGCACTACTGGTGGGATTGTAAATTGGTCCAGCCTCTCTGGAGAGCAGTCTGGAGCACTCTCACAAGGCTAGACATGGACCTTCCATATGACCGAGTAATCCCTCTGCTGGGGACATACCCGATGGACACCATAACACCCAGCCAAAAAGATATGTGTACCCCTATGTTCCTAGCAGCACAATTCATAAGAGCTACATCCTGGAAGCAACCCAAGTACCCAACAGCAGATGAATGGCTGCGAAAGCTGTGGTCTACATACACAGTGGAATACTACGCAGCTATAAACAACAGTCAACACACCTACTCTGACCCATCTTGCATGAAGCCAGAAGAAATTATGTTAAGTCAGCTAAGTCAAAAAGATAAAGACGAGTATGGGATGATCCCACTCATAAACAGAAGTTGAGAAAGAAGAACAGAAAGGGAAACTCAAATCAAGATCTGACTAAATTTGTAGTAGGGCACTAAAGTAAAAGCCCTGAGTGGAGGGTGAGGGTTGATCTTCAACTTCATGAGACTGGGGGGTGAGCGGAGCGAGAGGATGTGACACTGACTTTTGGGGGGGAGGTGGGAATTGTGTTAAGTACACTCCTATCAATTTGTAGTCATTTAAATCACTATTTAATTAGTCTGAGAGGGGAAAATTGATTGGATGTCTCAAACTATTTAAAGCACAGACTGCGTCTTTTGAATACATAGGCTGAGTCTTTGATAGGTTGACTCTCTTATAAGCTTTGTCCAGGGAGAACAAAAGAAGCTGGTAGCATAGCTATATGCAAATAATGTCAAAGGCAATAAATTATGGTGCTGGTGTGTATGATATAGCAAATCCAAACAAAGGGATTTTTCAAAGTTTACCCATTTGCCAAACAATGTGATTATTGCAATAAATAACTATTGTCTTCTTTTTAAAAAAAATTATTTAAGAGAGGATAAATTAACAAAACCATAGGGAAGTCTTCTTAAACCCTAGGACAACAGGAATCTCCCTTTCCTCTATAGAGCCTATGTTTCTCCCAATCCTGATACCTCTGGGTGGGGCTCACTTCCCTGCATGCTTCTCTCCAATGAGGCTAAATGATATTGCATCCACCGATTCCAACCTGATCAATGCAATGAGTACCATCTCAGCATGCTTCACCTCAGACTTGGTACAGAGAGGTAAGGCATGGATTGCCAACCCTTCACCCTCATCACTCGGGTGAGACCTTTGCTTTCATTGTATTCTCTACGTCCATTCCAGGAGCTTCACTTCCTAATGACATACCAAAAGCTAGATATAGGCCAGGGCCTACCAGATTGAGCATATATTAACATGTATTCATAAATTAGGGCAAAATATAGACCTAAAGGCAAAAATACACAATAGTCTGTAGTGAGTCAGTATCAAGTGTATAATGAAATAGTGTCCACATAGACTTAGATACCCTCATCACCTACTTCCTATTACAGCTCTCTCATTCACGCCAAAGCTAACCTTAGCAAAGCAAGGACTGCAAAAGCTGAATATGGGCAACAGACTGGCATATTTTCACGATGACTCTTTAGTCACTATCAGGCTGTTCCTCCAGCTGGGGCACTAATTGGGCAGTCCTGGGACTCCTAAACAGACTTGATGGGTCTAGAACTCAAAGAAATCCCTCTCTCCATGGAGGGAAATGATTTCGGGGAAAATGAAATCTCAGGGTGTTGCAAAACAGGCTGTGGGATGGTGGCATACCAGTAAGAGCCCATACATTCCCATGGTCCATGACACAGTTTTAAATCCTTGATCCCCAGCTGTGAGAGGAAGTTTTACCAAAGGTATCAAATGCTGCAGGTATCCTACTCTTTGCTTCTTTAAATGTCTCTTTCCTCTTGATTTTTCTCTCTCTCCCCAGTCAACACATTACTTGTAAATAGACACAAAATGCAAATGATCTAACTTCTCTCTAAGTAAGATATTTGGCCTTTGTGTAAATATAAATAAGAAAAAGATAAGTGGGAGAGTTAGTCAGTATCCCTCAAAAACAACCTTAAAGAAACTTTGAGCTACCTCACGGGCTGAAGTGAACCTGTATAAGAGCCACTGTGAACAAGGTCTAGGAACAAGGCAAAATTAAATCACAATCCCCAAAGGAAACCCTGGCATCACCTCATAAATGGAGGAAATCTTGAGTGTGGTCACAACCTCCACCAGGGGATCTCGTTCCTCCAGAAGGGAGAGAAGCCACAGTAGGTTCTCTGCATCTACCTGGCCCTCCGAGGATTCGGTGTCTTCAGAGTCTGAATTGAGGTAGTGTTCTTCATCCTGCTAACAGAGAGGAAAGCATCAGCCTCCAGCAGATCATCTAGCTGGTGCTTTCTTTAAGAAAAAAGCTTGCACTGGAGAACTCTACTACTTCTTTTTGGTGAGCCACTGCTGCCTTGGCTGCTGGAAGCTCAGACACATGTGTCTATCGAAGTTGAAGAAAAACCTTTGTTCAGCGTGTTCCCTCTGCACCTCCTCTAAGCAAGTATCTGTGTGACCCACCCAGAAATATTCATAGAAGCTCAAAAGAAAAAAACAAAACCCTGTTAACATTTTTACCATCTCAGAAGCAGAGACTCTCAGCATAGCAGGCTGGTCACAGATTTAGATATTTGTACACTTGACAAACCAGAGGTGTAAGAACAGTTGTGGAGAAGGTACTGCACAGACCGTCATCCAAACTCCACATGAGCTTCCCCCAGCAAGCAGGGCAGCCCCATGAGCACAGGGCCCTCCTTCCAAGTCAATTTGTCACTCACCTCGCTATAAAATTCCTCTTCCGAAGCTGTTAAAAAATATTCGTCGATCCCTGTGCAAGCATCCTTTACTTTGACATGCTCCGCCACCACCACTGGCTGGTCTTCTTTGATGATATTCATGAGTTCCTCCTCTTCCTCTTCAATGTCCTCCATCTCCTCCTCCTCCTCCATCTCCTCCTCCTCCTCTTCCTCTTTAACCTCCTCCTCCTCTATCTCCTCCTCCTCTTCCTCTTCTACCTCCTCTTCCTCTTCCAACTCCTCCTCCTCCTCTTCCCCTTGCTCCTCCAATACCATCCAAACCATTTTCTCTTCTTCTTCCTCCTCCTCCTCTTCTTCCTCCTCCTCCTCTTCCTCCTCCAGCTCCTCCTCCTCTTCCTCCGATACCATCCATAACATTTTCTCTTCTGCCTCCTCCTGCTCCAACACCATCCACACCATTTTCTCTTCTTCTTCTTCTTCTTCTTCTTCTTCTTCTTCTTCTTCTTCTTCTTCTTCTTCTTCTTCTTCTTCTTCTTCTTCTTCTTCCTCCTCCTCTTCCTCCTCATCCTCTTCCTCCTCCGCCTCCTCCTCCTCTGCCTCTTCCTGCTCCTTCTCCTGCTCCTCTTCCAATACCATCCACACCATTTCCTCTTCCTCCTCCTCTTCCTTCGCCCTACACACCAACTCCTCTTCCTCCTCTTCTTCCTCCAGCAATAACTCCTCCAACCTCACACACTCAGGTTTTTCCTCCTCATCCTGCTCCTCCTCCTCCTCCTCGTCCTCGTCCTCCTCCTCCTCCTCCTGCTCCTCCTCCTTTTGCTTCAGCTGCTCCACCTGCAGGCAAACAAGTTTCTTTAGATGCTCTTCCTCATTCTCCTCAGTCAGAGAAAAACATCACAACATAGCAGGTCTTGGAGCCATTTCCATTGCCAATAATGTGAGTAAAATCTACATTCAGACACACTCTAATCCCCGCTGTTGAAAGCACTGACAGAGGCTGACAGTGAACATCTGACAGACTGGAGGGAAATGGCAAGTAGGGGTTTCAAAACCCTGCATGAGGGTGTCATTGCAGCAGCCTCCTAATCTCAGGGGAAATGGCACTGAACAGGACTCAGAAGGACTTCATCAACCAAAATGCAGTGACATGAGAACATGGTAAACGGGATGCAGAATAAACCACCACCCAAATCACATCCCCAGTGAGATCAGAGAAGGGACCAGGTACCTCTTGGAGGATGGGGGCCTCCTGGCCAGCCAGCTGCTCCACGGAAACTCTGGGCTCACCCTTGGCCTGAGCAACTGCCTTCGGCTGCTCCACACACAGGCTGGAGGGTACACACACCTCCTCCTCCTCCTCCTCTGCCTACAGAAGACAGCAGACAGCACATTAGAGCAGGTCCATCTCTAGTCAACTACAAACTAAATATACACAAACTAATTAGCCTGAGGAAATGTCTGTCTCCTCTCTCTCTCTCTGTCTCAATTTTCTTTTTTTAAGATTTTATTTTTATGAGAAAGATAGGAGGAGAGAGAAAGAACTAGACATGACTCTGCCACATGTGCTGCCAGTGATCAAACTCGGGACCTCATGTTTGAGAGTCCAAGCTTTACGACTGCGCCACCTCCCGGACCACTTCTCTCAATGTTTTCTTGCCACCAGTGTTATCAGTGTGGAGTCAGTGGCAGCATGACAGAAATCCATACCTACTACTGTCCATGTCTCCCATTTCTTGGTTGAGTTGAAGGGCAAAGAGAAATTGAAAAGGAGAAGGAAGAGAGGGAGGAAGGCGGATAGAGGCACCTGCAACCTGCAACTGCCTTGACCGAAGAACATGGAGTATATATCCCCACAGAGCAGCTCCTACCTCACTGCCTGGAGCCAGGCACAGAGCCCGCAGCCCATCTGGCTGTCCCTGCTGGTTCTCACTCAGAGCTCCATCATTCCACTCCAGACACACTCACACCAAGGAGGGAAATTGGCAGCTTGAGGGCCTGGGCTCCATAAGCTCATCTAGAGGCTCCAGAGCACTGCTTCAATCCTACCCTCCTGTCTTGGGCAATGATCATGAAAGACCGCGGGTTCAACCACCACCTGCCTTCGCCTCACCTCAACAGTCCTCATGGGATTTTCCTCCCCACACCCAGCCCCTAAACAGACACATAGACATACAGATGCACACACACACACACACACACACACACACACACACACACACAGAGAGAGAGAGAGAGAGAGAACTGCAAGGGAAGCTGTCCTTGGAGAGCTCAGAGAGGAATCCTGATCCGGATTACTCTAGGACACACAGTTTTACCTGAGTGCAGGCACAGCAAGGAAGACATAATGTCCAATTTAAAAAGCAATTTCTTTCTGGACTCTGTTCGGGGGTGTTCTGGTGCCTATTTCTCCAGAAACTGGGAAAACAGCATGAGAACATTTTCACGCAGGAAAGATTCCAGTGAAATGAACTGGGTAGGGGCCAATGTACCCGCCTGGTTACAGGGGTTCCATGTTCTACTCACACCAGGCATGAGAACTGTGAGCTCACTCACTGTGAGTCTTTTTTCTGATGTATGGCCTGCAAAGATCATGTCCTCTTCTGAAAGGAGTCGCTTTGTTGGGGAGGTGCTTCCCTTTGCTGTGTAGAAGCTTTTCATTTTAGGGAGTCCCTTTTGTTGTTGTTATGCTTGTTGCTCTTTGCTTTAGTCTTTCTCTGGCAATTGGATTTGTATTACAGAAGATGCCTATAAACTTTAGATGGAAGTATGTTCTGCCAATATTTTCCTCTAAGTCCTTGATAGATTCTGGCCTAAAACCTAGGTCCGCAATCCATTTAAAGTTTATTTGCATATGTGTGTGTGTGTGTGTGGTGTGTGTGTGTAGTGGTTCAATTCTACTTGTCTGCATGTTTCAAACCAACTTTTCAGAACTTTGGTTCAGTATATGTAAATAAGTCAATATGATCTATTGCATCAATTAAAAAATAATAAAACTGTAACCACATGATTATCTCAACAGATGTAGATAAAGCCTTAGATAAAACCCAACATCCTTTCATAATCAGAACTTCAAAAATGAAATAGATGGAATTTTCCTTAACTTAGTGGTGTCCATATACAACAAACCAATAGGCAACTTCATACTACATTGTGAGAAACTGAAAGCATTTCCACTTAGGGCAGATAGTAAGGATGTACGTTTCCTATGATTGTTATTATTCCACATAATGTTGGAATTTCTTGCAATGTCAATCAGGCCAGAGGAACGAATTAAAGACATTGACTGGAAAAGAAGAAGTCAAACTGTGACTATCTGCATATGATGTGATAGGATACAAAGAAAACCCTAATTAATCCAGCAAAAGCTTATGAGAATTATTTGGAAATAGAATAAGGTGTCAGGTTACAAAATGAACATGGGAAAAAATCAGTGGGAATTCCTTTCTGCAAACACTAAGTCCGAATAAATAAGTAGAATCAGAATGTGTTGGAAGATGGACAGGGCATTCCATGACCAAGGGAAAACCACTAACACTTCTATTTTGAGCACTGAAAATGCAACTGTTGACTTATACTCTTAGTAGTCAAGCTCAAGAGTGTAAAAAGGAATCATCATTGAGTATTTCATTTGTCTGTCAAAAATGTCAAGGGGCTCCAGCCTGACTTCCCTGGGCATATGACCCCACCAATGTATCCTGGAGCCCCACCTCCCCAGATCCCTGCCCCACTAGGGAAAGAGAGAGAGAGAGGCTGGGAGTAAGGATTGAACTGCCAATACCCATGTAGAGTGGGGAAACAATTATAGAAGCCACACCTTCTACATTCTGCGCCCCTTAATAGCCCTGGGTCCATATTCCCAGAGGGGTAAAGAATAGGATAACATCCAAGGCAGGGGGTGGGATACAGAGTTGAGCAGATGAGAACTGTAACCCTCTTATCCTATGGTCTTGTCAATATTTCCACTATATAAATAATTGAAAAAAATGTCAAGGGGCACGAAGTTTATTACAGAGAGGAATCCACATGTGTCTGTTTGGATCCCAGTCCTTAGCCATCTCAAGAGTGGCCCAAATGCTCAGGGAGTTATCCATGAGGTTGTGTCTTTGAATTGCTGTCATTTCTCAGAACTCACTGCGGTTACTGAACAAAGATACTTCCTACTGCCTGATGCAACTGCTCTAGTGGGTGATCAGGATGGTTTTAATTAGCAACTGTGGTTGGAGGTAACCAGGTAAGTTTTGATGTCTTCATTCCACTGGGACCTGAGAGGAGAACTTTATGGTCATGGGCCTTCTCCCAGACACATGCTAGGTAAGTTGCAGGGATATTTGAATGAGCCATACATAATCCACTGAGACAAAGTGGTAATTCTTTTAACCATATGGGAGAATGTGACTACATACCACCAACCAAACTTTTTCTTTTGTTCTTTCTCGCCACAAATAGGCTCCCTAGCAAGAGGTGCAGTCACAGGCTTCCTCACTGTCAGGTTCATTTTCTGAGAAATGGAGGCATCAGGGAAATTCAGCTTTCTTCTGACACATTTCCAAGCCAGGCACAATATTCAGACACCATTTATTCTTTCTCCCTGTTTGGCAGCGATTGTTCCATCTGTACCACAGGCTTCAGGGGTGTGGCCCAGCCCCTGAGGCCCTATCCACTCAGAGCAGGGGGCTGAGCTCACCTGCCAGCAAACCCACTGATGACTCCCAGGAACTCTTCCTGGTAAAGAACAAAGGTTGGGTACCATCTTTCTGGAATTGCTGACATCTGCCTTCCCTTTCTCTGGGGACTTCAGCTTGACCTTTCTTGAGCAGCCATGTGGCACTGGATCTGGGATCTTGGAAAGGAAGTGCTCTCTCTAAGGTCTGAAGCAGGTAGATGGTAAGAAGAATGGACTTGGAGGTTAAGGTCAGGTTACATGTTCTAAGGAAGGCATGTGGAATAAGCCATGAAAATAGAGCAACTCACAAGGGGGCAGTTTGTGGGCTCCCCAGTAGATCTTATATGTTGTTCATTTTATAGAACTTTTATTTTCTAATACAAATGTTATATTTCTTCCTCATTGGTTTAAAGAGTCATTTGGGCAGAGACAGAAAATCTCACTTGATATTGTACTGCTTCGCCATGTGTGTGATGCACATTTGAGCTGCTAATCCATGAAGATCAAATTGATGTGAGCCGAGGCCCATATTTAGCCTAGGATGAGCAGTGATTTGAAGGGCCTACTTTGTGGAAGGGAATGCTCTATGGGTGATAATTGTCATTTTATATTTGACATGACTCTCGACCTCATCAAGATCAAGTTGTTCAGAGTAGATACTGATACAATTTAGTTAAATGCAATCTCAAATAAAAGTCCCTTACCTAGAGTCCCATGTAATTAATAGCAAAGTTTTGGGAGTGTTTAGTATTCAGGAATTGTTTTTACAGAGATTCCCTTTGCCTCCATGGGGACTAAAGCAGGACTGATATTTATATAATACAACTTGCTTCCATACTGGTTTAAACCAGGCACACTCTATAAGCCAGAGACCATGTCCTCGTTACAAATGAAACATGCCCTTTCACTTGTTTGTTCAACTGAGACCACACTTTGCATGCAGATTTTGGACCGATGACAGAAATACACAAAGTTCCGAAAAGGAAATCTTAAATTATGGTTAACATTTAATTCCAGGGAAAAATAAAATAATAATAATAACAAAAACAGCCTGGTTTTGGAGACAAGAAGATGCTGTGGCTATGGGCCAGGCAAAACAACCAATCAAAACTATGGAAGGGAAACAAAATAAAGTGTATGAACTGGGTGGGCTGGGTGGTTGGTTATTTAAACAGATTCAAGTGTTGCCTTAAGCATTTGAAATGTGTTTGTAACTTTGAAGTGGTCACAGAATTTTTACAAATTCCTTTTTTTTTTTAAACTGCCACCAAGTTTCTGCTAGTCCTGCACTAAGAACTCACCTCTGCTCCAGCCAGCCATTTTTCCTTCCCCTCCCACACCTTTTTTTTTTTAGATAGGACAGTTTGAGTGGAGTTGGGCAGGAAAGATAGAGAGGGAGAAGAAAGACCTGCAGACCTGTTTCTCCAGTCAAGCAGCTTTCACCCGAAGGTGGTGAGGGCCTGGAACCACAGTGCAGTGATATGTGTGCTCAAGCAGATGTGCCACCAGCCTGCCCCTTATTGACTTACAGTTAATGGTAGTCACATCTGAAAAGTCAGTCCTAAATACCTTTGTTCTGCTACATAAATTATTCATGTTGTACACTAGATTTCTAGAACTGACTCAGCCTGTATACCTTCGCATAATGCTCTGCAAGTCTATTGCTATTGTTGACACTGCAAAAGTTGTGTTTTTTTTTTTTAAGATTGAAAGATAGTCCATAGAATAAGACTGAATAATACATTAAATCCTGTTTATTCATTCAGACTAGATATCTACTGTGAACAATGCTACAGTGAAGATAGAAATGAAGACATCAGGATCCTGGCTTCATGTTTTGGGGACACATACCTGGAAGCAGAATTGCTGAACCAAATTTTACTTCTCTTTTCATTGTCTATAGAAAACATTGAATCTGTTTTTTTTTTTTTATACTAGTTGAACAATATTTCATTCATTCAAGCAAAGCAAAGGCTTATCAGATCTAAACCTTGCCAGCATCTGTCATCTTTTGGTTTTGATAGCGGTGACTTTAGCCGATGTGAGAAGATGTCTTATGGTGAAATTGACTGTCAATTCCATAAGGGATGCGGAAGACCTTTTCACTCTCCTATCACACATTTTCAGCCATGTCTATTAAAGTCCGTTGCTTACTTTTTTAAAATTTCTGTATTGGGAAATCAATGTTTTACATTCAACTGTAAATACAATAGTTTGTGCATGCATAACACCCCCCAGTTTCCCATGTAACAATATAACACCCATTAGGTTCTCTATTATCCTTCTTGGACCTGTATTTCTTTTCCCACTTGCCACTTCCATTTCAAAAGATATAAAGGCATTTTCTCTGATCAATAAAGGCATTTCATTGCACTCCTGCTTAGCCATGAGTCCCTGGTCACTTGTCTCCCCTGTGATGTAACCCGACATCTGGTGCATCAACCTGGGGCCTAACCCACCCATCCTCCAGATTAGTATACACCGCTTGGCTCTCTGCAGCCTGCTGTTTTACAAAGGCACGGTGATTCTTTTTTTCCCTCTTATAATCTTTCTGAGACCCCTGCACCATGAGGGACCTTCTTCCTTATGCAATGCTTAGTATCGTCATGTTCCCAGGGGAGGTCATACCCAGAATTGTTTTAGACTTTGGCTGAGGGCTATCTCTACCATTAATCTTCTATGGGGGGCATACGGATCTTTGCCTAGTCGTGGACCACTGCTCATCTCGGTCTGGTACAGTTGAACTATTTTTCAAGTGACATGTTTTTCTTCTAATGATGGCTTTTTCTCTGGAGATGCATACCCCAAAGTGCCACATCCTTTATCAATGTCTTCAACTTTTAGTGAGCAGTTCTTTTATTTCCCTAGTAAAACTTATTCCTATGTATATTGTACTTTTTAACTCTCTTCTGTGTGGCTCTGAGCCCTCAATTCTTTTCTGTTAATTGTTTGTATATAAGCACAGCTGAATATTTTTCTTCCTGTGACTTTATAGGATTTACATATTGGCTCTAACCATATTTGATGATGTCCTTAAGATTTCCCCCTTTTTTTATTTATAGAAATGAAATACTGACAAAACCATAGGATAAGAGGGGTAGAAGTCCACACAATTCCCACCACAACAAGTCCATATCCAGTCCCCTACCTTGATAGCTTTCCTATTCTTTTTTTAAATATATTTTTTACTTATTCCCTTTTGTTTCCCTTGTTTTTTTTATAGTTATTGATGCTGTTGTTGTTGGGTAGGACAGAGAGTAATGGAGAGAGGAGTGGAAGACAGAGAAGGGAAAGAAAGATAGAAACTGAGGTTCCCAGAAGATGGCAGACTGAGAAGCTGCTATTGGCTAGAGCTCTGACCACATCTTCTGGAAACGGTAGGATTTTCTGCCTTTAGTAGGCCAGTCAATAAGGGGTCCTAGCGGTGACACCAAGGAGTGACTATAACTTAATTTGGGTTAAAAGACAGAGTAAAAAAAAGGGAAACCATTTTTTTCTTTTAAATTATTAATCCCAAAGCACACCTCCTTCTCCTACCCCCGCAACCCCCCCATAACCCATCTCTGGGGACCACCTTCTAGCAGGCTCCCTGGCTGAGCTTCTTTCTTTACCAAGATTCCTGTCCCACCAGGGATTATCATTCATTTTAAGTCTATTCCTGTCTGAAACCTCTGGCTTTTTTCTTTCTAAGTAGCCAACCACCGCACCCCAATGGGCATAGCTAATTAAACAATTAAAAATAAATAAAGAAAAAACTCTTTCCTCTCACCACTCTTTTATTAATGTTTTTTTCTTATCTTTTTCTTTTTTTCTCTCTCTCTTTCTTTTTCTTTTCTTTTTCTCATTCTTGTCATCCTTTCTTCCTTAATCCTACAGCTTCCAAAGCCACAGGCCCTATCCCCCACACCACCAAACAGTGTGCTTTTTTGAATTCACTGATACACATTTGGAAATTAGTTTGGGGAAGAATTCTGACTCAGAGTGGACTCTCACTGCGAGTATCTCTGCTCAACTTCCCTTCCTCCTTTAGCTACCCTTAGAATATACAGTGGATACCAGATTAGCATAACTGTCTATTTCAGCTATACTTGTCTAGTCCTGAGGATTTTTTTAAATTTTTTTTTCTCTTAACAATCAGCTGCCTCTGATCACAAGGTTTGAGGTAATCTGGGACAGGGTTTTTTTTTTTACCCAGTCAATTTTATATTTTATTATTAATATTATATAAAAGCATATATCTCCCCCCCTTAGGTTGATCAGAATTAACTCTTAGGGTATCTTTCATTAATAGGGTAGAGGGCATCTTATCTATTGTGGGAGGAACTTGTGTCCTTACTCCTACCTCCTCTACAGACTCTCCCCTACCTACTCATCCTAGCTAATTAAGAAAATTAAATTAAATTAAATTAAAAATAATGTAATCAAAAATATTTCCTTTCTCTGCTTTTTAATTACAACATTGAAGGAAATGAATGGCAGTATCAGAGAAACAACAGTTGAGACCCCCAAGGAAAATATTGATTATCTTGATGCAATTAGAGAACTGAAAGCTGAAATAGCTGTAATGAGGGAAGAAGCTGAGGCAAGGGAAAGCAGACTAACATTGACAGAAAACAGATTAGTCCGACAGAGCATGAGTTAGAGAAAATGACAAAAGAGGTGAAAGAACTCAAAAAGAGATTGAGAGACACAGAAGACAACAACAGAGACATATGGGATGATCTCAAAATAAGTAACATTTGTATAATTGGCCAGCCAGAGGACGAAAGAGAGCAAGGGGAAGCAAACATTCCAGAGGAAATAATAGAAGAAAACTTCCCAGACCTGAATAACAGAAAGGACATCAAGATTCAACAGGCACAGAGAGTTCCAAACAGAATCAATCCACTCAGACCTGAAGTCTCCAAGACACATCAAGGTTACAATTAAAAGGAGCAAGGATAAAGAAAGGATCCTAAGGGCTGCTAGAGAGAAACAAAAAGTCACATGCAGGGGAAAACCGATAAGATTATCTGCAGACATCACCACTCAGACTCCCAAAGCCAGAAGAGAATGGCAAGATATCTATCGAGCCCTGAATGAAAAAGGGCTTCAACCAAGGATAATATATCCTGCTAGACTTTCATTCAAACTAGATGGAGGGGTCAAAACCCTCTTAGACAAACAACAGTTAAAGGAGGCAACCATCACCAAACCGGACATATAAGGGGTTCTAAAAGACCTCTTATAAATAAGAACATCACTATAATACTTGCAATATATCAGTACAAACAAAAAATGTTTTCAACAATGGCACGACAATACATTAAATCCATAATATCAATACATTTCAATGGCTTAAACTCACCCATCAAAAGGCACAGAGTGGGGGGATGGATCAGAAAACATAATCCAACCATATGCTGCTTGCAAGAATCCCATCTGACACAAAAAGATAAACACAGACTTAAAGTGAAAGGATGGAAAACTATCTTACAGGCCAACGGACCACAGAAAAGGAATGGAACAACCATTGTCATCTCAGACACAATAGATTTTAAATCAATTAAAGTAATAAAAGATAGGCAAGGACATCACATAATGATTAGAGGATCAATCAGCCAAGAAGACTTAACAATTATTAACATCTATGCACCCAATGAGGGACCATCTAAATACATCAAGCACTTATTGAAAGAATTTGAAAAATACATCAATAGTAATACAATAAGAGTGGGAGACTTCAATACACCACTCTGACACTTAGACATATCAACAAAGAAGAGAATCAAAAAAGATACAAGAGAATTAAATGGAGAGATAGACAGACTAGACCTCTTGGACATTTCCAGAGTCCTTCACCCCAAAAAACAGGAATGCACCTTCTTTTCAAGTGCACATAACACATCCTCAAGGATAGACGAAATGTTAGGCCACAAATCCAGCAACAATAAATTCAAGAGCATTGAAATCATCCCAAGTATCTCCTCATTCCACAGTGGAGTAAAACTAACATTTAACAACAAACAGAAAATTATGAAAAGTCACAGAATTTCGAAACTAAACAACATACTCCTTAAGAACCACTGGGTCAGACAGTCATTCAAGCAAGAAATTCAAATGTTCCTGGAAACAAATGAAAATGAAGACACAACCTATCAAAATATTTGGGACACAGCTAAAGCAGTACTGTGAGGGAAACTTATAGCCATACAATCACATATTAAACAACAAGAAAAAGCTCAAATGAACGACCTTACTGCACACCTCAAGCACTTAGAGGAAGAGGAACAAAGGAACCCTAAAGCAACCAGAAGGACAGAAATCACTAAAATTAGAGCATAAATAAACAACATCGAAAATAAGAGAACCATACAAAAGATCAGTGAAGCGACATGTTGGTTCTTTTAAAGATTAAACAAAATTGACAAACCCCTAGCCAGACTCACCAAACAAAAAAGAGAGAAGACTCAAATTCATAGAATTGTAAACGATGGAGGAGATATCACAAGTGACACCACAGAAATCCAAAGAATCATGCGAAACTTCTGTTGGTATGCATGAGACCCCTTCTGTTTCATTTGGTTTAAATCCCCCCTGCTTAACACTATTCTATTTACATAACCACTTCATTCTATTTACATAACCACTGTTAACAAGTTCCACCCTCCCTCCAGGGCATTTGTGGTTCAGTGATAGGATTCTCGCCTAATCTGCCCCCTCTTTGTCACACTCTGATTTTCACCAGTCACTTTTCTTTCCATTATCTCTATGTCACATCCTGTTTCCACCTTACTTGGCAAGTATATATAAAGATAGCATTGTGAGTTTTACAGTACTGTACCTTGAGTTTAGCTTAGCTCGTCTTAGATTGTGCTGCATCCTGCATGAATAAAGAGATACTGCCTACAGCTCAACCATGAGTCCCTGGTCGTCTGTTACCCGCCTGTGAAGCCAGCCCATTGAAAACAACATAACCCGTCGAAAACAACATATGGCGCAACAACGTGGGACCAGACCTGCGCAACTGCCAGATAAGTGAAGACTTTGCCTACCTATGCACTATGGTCTTCTCTTCTACTTATGAAGAGGTTTGCCAAAGCCTCTACTGTTTCATCATGAGACAGTTAGTCTGTCTCTGGAACATTTTGCTCTGGGCCAAACTTTGTTTCCCTGACCGGGTACTTTGGTTTCTTATGACTGGGATCATAGAGCTTGGGAGATGCACTGAGATTTCTCCTTGGACTTTCTGGATTCCCTCTCCCATGTTTCCTGAGGAAAAGGACTACATTTTGCTCCGGGCCACAGTTTGGTTCTTTATGACTGTGATCGTAGACCTTGGGATATGCATGGGGATTTCCCCTGGAACTTTCTGGACTTCTTCTCAAATGTTTCCCGTGGAGAAGGACTACTCGAATTTGAAGAACATTCTCGAGTACCCTGGCAGTTCCCAAGTATGGAGACACATGGTTAGTTCTACTCTCCTGATTGGATTCTTTCTTCAGTGGGAAGACGCTTTTAAAAATTGGTGCCTGAAGCAATCCAGCAGGAACAGTCAGAAACACCCTAAATGGAATTTGGAGGAGCTTTTTGGACTAGGACGCCCTCTGGGGACTCTTAATCCTACATGGTGAGATCTTGATAATCTGGTTCAAGTTGCGTTTCATAAGAGATTGATTTGAATAACTGAATTTTTGTTTGACATTGACTTAAAAAAAATGCTGGACGCAGACATGATTTCTAGAGACATCCAGAAACAATCCAAAAAATTGTTTTTTCCTCCTTTAATTTATTTTTTTATCTTGGCATAAATCTGAAATGTTTAATCCTCAAAACGGTATGAGTTATGGGTGGGGCAGATAGTGCAATGATTATGTTAATTATTCTCATGCCTGAGGCTTTTAACCTTGGTTCTTCTGTTTTTCCTTTCCACATTTTATTGAGTTTAAACTGTTTAAACAACCTTAAAATCATACTAGAAAGGACTTCCAATTATAATGGAGTTATCAATTATAGTAAACTTCTAATCTGCTACAAGTTTTGCTTGACAAGTAAGTGAATTTCAGCTGTCAAAGTCTTCACATGAAAAAGCATCTACTCAAATGGAATTCCTGGAAATCCATTTGGATCCTGTTCTCTGACATCGCCCCCGGAAATCAATGATGAGACCTGGCACGTCCTGAAGAAACAGATTCACAGACTCCAAAGATCACTCTCTACAGAAAAGCAGAATTCTGGTGGCTGACATTCCCCATCGAGACAGACGTGCAGCATTTCAACCTCTGGCATTTTCTTCTGTGGTCAGCTACTTTGGATTGACACCTCCATCGGACTTACTGGTACACGCTGCTGTGTTTCTCAAAGACTAACTTCAGCCAATTGCCTTGAGACTTTATAGACCATGTCCCCTCGCCTGCAGGCTCTTTCCCAGAGGCAGAAAACTCCCCCTCCTTATTAGGTTATGCCCACAGAGGCATGAAGCGCCCCAAGAGGCAAGAGATGCCCACAGAGGCAGGAAACGCACTTTGAGGCAAGAGATGCCCCCAGAGGCATGAAGCATTCCCAGAGGAAAGAAATGCCACTTCGCCTGCTAGGCCTTGCCCTTTAAGGCAAGAAACGTTCCCGTTGACATCACATTGGTTATTGCTGCTCACCTATTTTGTTTTCCATGTCTTATGCCAGTTCTTTTGAAAACGCCTGTACAATATACGTTTCTGTTCACCCCACAATGGCCATTAGTTAAAAAGAAAGGGGGAATTGTTGGTATGTATGAGACACCTTCTGTTTCATTTGGTTTAAATCCCCCCTGCGTAACACTATTCTATTTACAAAACCACTTCATTCTATTTACATAACCACTGTTAACAAGTTCCATCCTCCCTCCATGGCATTTGTGGTTCAGTGATAGGATTCTCGCCTAATCTGCCCCCTCTTTGTCACACTCTGATTTTCACCAGTCACTTTTCTCTCCACTCTCTCTATGTCACATCTTGTTTCCACCTTACTTGGCAAGTATATATAAAGACAGCATTGTGAGTTTTACATTACTGTACCTTGAGTTTAGCTTAGCTCGTGTTAGATTGTGCTGCATCCAGCATGAATAAAGAGATACTGCCTACAGCTCAACCATGAGTCCCTGGTTGTCTGTTACCTGCCCGTGAAGCCAGCCCATTGAAAACAACATAACCCGTTGAAAACAACAAACTTCGATGAAGAACTACACACCACTATGCTAGAGAATCTGGAAGAAATGGAACAATTCCTAGAAGCATATGCCCTTCCAAAACAGAACCAAGAAGAACTAAAAAATCTAAATGGACCAATCACCGACAAAGAAATTGAAACCCTTATTAAGAATCTCCCCAACAACAAAAGTCCTGGACCAGATGGCTTCAAAAACAAATTCTACAAAACTTTCAGGAAACAGTTAGCTTTTCCACAAGACTGAAGAAACAGGAATACTTCCTTCCACCTTCTATGAAGCCAACATCACCCTAAGACCAAAAGCTGAGAGGAACACAACAAAAAAGGAAAACTACAGACCTATATCGCTGATGAACATACATGCCAAAATATTAAACAAGATCTTGGCCAACCGGATACAGCAACATATCAAACAGATTGTCATTCATGACCAGGTGGGAATCATCCCAGGAATGCAAGGCTCCTTTAACATCCATAAGTCAATCAATGTCATTCACCACATCAATAAATGCAAAGCCAAAACCCACATGATTATCTCAAGAGAGGCAGAGAAAGCCTTTCACAAAATCCAACACCATTAATGCTCAAAACTCTACAAAACATGGGAATAGATGGGACATTACTCAACATAGTGGGTCTATATATAGCAAACCTACAGCCAACATCATATTCAATGGACTGAAGCTGAAAGCATTCCCCCTCAGATCGGGAACTAGACAGGCCTGTCCTCTGACACCATTACTCTTCAACATAGTACTGTAAATTCTTACCATAGCAATCAGGCAAGAGAAGGCAATCAAAGGAATACAGAATGGAAGGGAAGACGTCAATTTGCAGATGATATGATGGTATACATAGGAAAACCTACCGAATCCAGCAGTAAACTACTGGAAGTTATTGGGCAATATAGCAAGATATCAGGATACAAAATCAATGTACAAAAATCAGTGGCATTTCTTTATGCAAACAATAAATCTGAAGAAGTAGAAGACATCCAGAAATCACTCCCATTTACTGTTTCAGCAAAATCAATCAAATAGCTAGGAATCAAGATGACCACAGAAGAGAAAGACTTATATTCTGAAAACTATGAGTCGCTACTCAAGGAAATAGAAATTGATACCAAGAAATGGAAAGATATTCCATGCTCATGGATTGGAAGAATAAATATCATCAAATGAATATTCTCCCCAGAGCCATATACAAATGTAATGCAATACCCATCAAAGTTCTACCAAGCTTCTTTAACAGAATAGAACAAACACTACAATCAATTATCTGGAACCTGAAAACACCTAGAATTGCCAAAACCATCTTGAGGAAAAGAAACAGAAATGGAGGCTTCACACTCCCAGACCTTAAACTATACTATAAAGCCATCATCTGCAAAACAGCACGGTACTGGAACAAAAATAGGCACACAGACGTGTGGATCAGAATTGAAATCCCAGAAATAAATCCCCACACCTATGGACATCTAATCTGTGATAAGGGGGCCCAAAGGATTAAATGGAAGAAGGAGGCTCTCTTCAATAAATGGTGCTGGGAAAACTGGGTTGAAACATGCAGAAGAATGAAATTGAACCAGTTTATCTCACCAGAAACAAAAATCAACTCCAAATGGATCAAAGACGTCGATGTCAGACCAGAAACAACCAAACAATCAAATACTTAGAGGAAAACATTGGTAAAACACGTTCCTTTGATTCATCAAAGACATGTTTGATGAATCAAACCCAATTGCAAGGAAGACTAAAGCAGAAACAAACCAATAGGACTATCTCAAATTGAAAAGCTTCTGCACACCCAAAGAAACTATTAAACAAACAGAGAGATCCCTCACAGAATGGGAGAAGATCTTCACATGCCATACATCAGACAAGAAACTAATCACCAAAATATATAAAGAGCTCAGCAAACTTAGCACCAAAAAAAAATAAAATGACCCCATCCGAAAATGGACAGAGGATATGAACAAAACATTCACTACAGAGGAGATCCAGAAGGCTAACAAATATATGAAAAACTGCTCTAGGTCACTGATAGTCAGAGACATGCAAATTAAGACAACAGGTAGAACACTGGACTTTCTTACCTGAGTTTGAGTTCTGATAACCAGCACTACATACTATAGTGCCGCTTTGACTTGTCTCTCTGCTCTTTTCTCTGCATCATGTGAAATTCCCCATCATATATGTAATAAATGAGATAATTCTGGAATCATCCAATAAAGTTTGGCTCTTTTAGAAAAAAGATGATATGCCACGTATATGGCAGCATTATAAGCACTACCCAAGTTTAGGAACAGATGAAGCATCCATAACACAGACATGAATAAAAGTTGCGCTGCATAAATAGATAGCTACACTAGTCAATCTCAAGGAAGCTGGACCTCGGACAACATAGATTAGCAGAGTGGGGAACACATAATCATTAGTGAAATAAGTGAGACTGAGAAAGCCAACTTGAGAAATCAAAACTCCAAAATGGAAAAAATAAGTTTCTGAGAGGTAGCTCACTTAAGGCATTGTATTGCACTGCCACACAATGTTGCCAAATTTGAGCATGCCTCCAGTACGCTGAAGGAAGCTTTGGTCCTGTGGTCTTTCTGTCTCTTTCTCTGACACTCTGTCTTTCTCTCTCTCTGCCTCTCTATCTGAAAAGAGGATACAGATATTTTTCTTTAAGTGTTCCAATTGCATAATTTCTTCTAATCATGGTAACATTCCAAACACTCTCACATAATGAGCCATCACCCACAATAAACTGCATTCATTATTAAAAAAAAAGTAAAAAAAAAAAAACAACCCTATATTTCTGTTTATTATTGGGTAGAGTTAAAGAGAAATTCAGATAGGAGAAGAAAGTAGAGAGAGGAAGAGGTAGATATACCTGCAGCCTTGCTTCACCATTTATGAAGCTTACCCCCTGCAGGTGGGGGACCAGAGGCTTGAACATGGGTCCTTGCACACTTAACCAACTGTGCCACCACCTGTCCCCCATTCATTAATTTTTTAGCAGCAAGAGTAAGTGGAGAGAAGAGACAGAGAAGCACACAGCACAGGCGAACATCACGAAGCTGCTTCAGTGTCGTCCTCTGTGGTGCTAGTGATCACATTCAGGGCATCCTAGATGGTAAGCCGTGTGCTCTACTGGGTCAAAGTATCTACTGACTTCATATATTTGAATCAGATATGCTACTGAAAAATGATTAAGATTTCCCTCTACTTCCTGAGGGATGAATTTCTTTTTGGAGAAAATAATGAGCATTCTCCTCCTTAGTTCCCATCCTAATTACATAATGGAGATCTGTGTGAGCAAAGGAGGAATGACCTTGACCCAGTGCTGTAACATCTCAGCGAAAGTGGCAGCCGACAGGACCCCACAGGAATTGTGCTGGTACTTCAGCTGCTGAGATAAGGAATCCACAGCCACTGCTAAGTGTAAGAGTCCTTGTGAAGAGTTTGTACCTCACACAGACTATTGCGCCACTCTAATGAGGACATAGAACTAAGGGATGAAACAGAAAATCATGCCCCATCTCTCGGTGTTCACCGCCTCTTCTGATTTCCTCCTTGACAATCTAACAGGAGAATGGAGAGCCAAAAATGGAATGCGATCATTTTCATAGTAGATATCTCAGCTGCTACTTCTGGCTTGAGAGGAGAATAATTTGCATATTTCTATCTGCTCACTTAATTATTTGGTGAGGTAATTTATTTCCCTTCCATGTTTTCTCTCTTTGATAGACTAAGAAATGTACAGGATCTGCTGAAGAACATCCTTAATTTTGTGTTCTCAGACCACCATATTTTTGCATGTGTGTGTACATTAGTGTTTTGTCAAGAGTGAAATTCAAGATTATTCCTCAAGAGTACCTGGATGTAATCAAAGGAAACACATATTTTGCATTCAATTTAAATTGCTCTGGAAGATGTTAGATACATTCTAGTCATATTGCTTCCCAAGGCTTTGTAACTATAACCACTCTGATCAGAATGGAGACAACATCCTTCCTGTTTCTGGAGAGACAATAGGCACCATTTTGCTACATTTTTCTTTCTCATGATATTGCCCTTAACGCCATTCATATTTAAATTTTCTCTCCATAAATATCACAACAGAAGAAACTGTGTACTGTGTTTTTGCTCTGATGAGCCACCTATCACTCTAGATCACGTCATGTGAAGAATTGAGAGAAAGCAGAGTAAATGGAATGAACACAACTGATTGAGCCTCTGATATCTTTTCTTCCACAGAAAAAAACTCTTGCCTGAGAAATGAAGCAATGTGACTTTTGTGACTGAATTTCTGCTCATGGGAATCTCTAATGACCAGGTGTATAGAGACCCTGTGCCTCTGTGTTCTTTCAGGTTTACCTGGCAGCTCTGCTGGGGACCTGCTCATTGTCACTCTCACCTCCCTTGACCAGCAGCCCCATTCCCCCATGTACTTCTTCCTGAAGATCTTGTCTTTGATTGGCATCTGCTACATTTCCACCACTGTCTCCACGTGCATCATGAACACCCTGACCAACAGCCACTCCATCTCCTTTGTGGGCTGTGCCTCTCAGGTTTTCCTGGTCCTCTTTTTGGCAGGCACAGAGTATGCTCTCCTGCTAGTGACTGTTATGCTGCCATCTGCCACCTTGTGCACTATGAGACCATCATGAACAAAGGTCCTGTGTACAGATGGTAACGGTGGCGTGGCTCAGAGACTGTGTCTATAGATCCCTCCATGAGGCAGGGACATTCTCTCCCTGTTTCTGTGGCCCCAATGTAGTGCCTCAGTTCTTCTGTGATGTCTCTCCCTGCTCACACTTGTTTTGGGGATGAAATTCTAGAATATGCATTTATTGTAGCTAGCTGTTTGTTTTTGTTTGCTTCATTTTCATGGTCATTTCCTATGTTCATCTTTTCTCTGCAGTTCGGAGAATACCTTCTGACCAAGGCAGGTTGAAATCCTTCTCCCCCTGCTTTCCCCACCTCACTGTGGTGATTTAATTCCTCTTTTCCACATTTTTGGCATATTTCAGTTCAGCTGCCTATTCTTCATCATCACTGAATCTCTTTATGTCTGTGATGTATTCTGTATTACCTCCCAGCCTAAATCCTTTCATTTATAGTCTGAGAAACAGGGACATGAAGACGGCACTTTGCAGTTTTTGGACAGAAAATGACAGCTGCAATGTGAATTTTACAAATATTTATGATGAATGTCTATTGTGTAGCAAATAAATTGGGCTGTAATAATGGCTGCAAATAAATACAGGTATCATATACCTGTGAGTTTGGGGTTTCACCTACATGGGTGCTGCATGTCTTTGGTTAGATGGGCAGGCAACAGTGTATTTGCAATTTCCTATTGACTGAAGTATTCTAGTCATAGGATTCAACGGTGGCACATCTGGTTGAGCTCACATGTTACATGTCACAAGGAGCCAGGTTAGAGTCCCCTGTGTCCACCTGCAGGGGGAAAACTTCAAGAATGGGGAAGCAGTGCTGCAGGCGTCTCTCTGTCTTTCTCCCTCTCTATAACCACCGTCCCTCTCAACTTCTGGTTATTCAATAAATCAATGAATAAAGACTTAAAAAATTAAAAAGAGGGAGTCAGTCTGTAGCGCAGCGGGTTAAGCGCAGGTGGCACAAAGCACAAGGACTGGCGTAAGGATCCCATTCGAAGCCTGGCTCCCCAGCTTCAGGGGAGTCGCTTCACAGGTGGTGTAGCAGGTCTGCAGGTGTCTATCTTTCTCTCCTCCTCTCTGTGTTCCCCTCCTCTCTCCATTTCTCTCTGTACTATCCAACAACGACAACAACATTAATAACTACAACAATAAAGCAACAAGGGCAACACAAGGGACTAAATAAAGAAAATAAAAATAAATAAAAATAAACAGATAAATAAAATAAAAAATAAAATTAAAAGAATTAAAAAGAAGAAATATTCTAAACATTGTATTTGATGTCATTGGAACCCTGATATACAATCATTTGTTTTTCCATTATTTTTTTTATTTAGCTCTGGCCCCATTCCCTCGTGGGAATATTTCACTATAGACTTAAATTTAAGTATTTCATTATAGAACCGGTTATCATTTTTACAAATCTTGCCTCCTGAGAAAAATTATTTTTGCCAAGATTATTATATTTCTCTTTTTCATTTGTGTTCCATACTTTTTTAAATTTTTTAATTTCTTTTTTGGAAGATTAATGTTTTACAGTTGACAGTAGACATAATAGTTTGTACATGCATAACATTTCTCAGTTTTCCACATAACGGTACAACTCCCAGTGGGTCCCCTGTCATCCTTTGCTAGCACCTGTATTTTCCCTGCCACACACTCCAGAGTCTTTTACTTTGGTGCAATATCAATGTATATTTTTCAGTCTCATTTATTTATTATTTTTGCCTCCAGGGTTACTGGTGGTGCTTGGTGCCTGCACTACAAACCCACTTCTACTGGAGGCTACTTTTTCCCATTTTGGTTGCCCTTATTGTTATTATTAATGCTGTTCTTTTTGTTGGATAGGACAAAGAGAAATAGAGTGGAGGGGAAGACAGAGTGAGGGAGAGATGGACAGACACCTGCAAATCTACTTCACTGCCTGTGAAATGACTGCCCTGCAGGTGAGGAGCCATGGGCTCGAACTGGTTTCCTTACACTGTTCCTCACACGTTGTGCCAGTTCTGCTTAACCCACTGTTCTACTGCCAGCCTTCCTTCAGTTCATTTTCACCACTTAATTCAAAGTTTAATCTCTCAAAGATGGACACGTCGATACTGCCACTATAATTATACTTATGAGAATAGTTTTTATATTCTTCTTATAAGAATTAATGCATGATCTATATTATTAGCAATTGTTATTGGCAATCAAATAATCACATCTATACTAATAGGGATATTGCTGAGTGGAGCAATTATCTTTAAACAGTCAAATTCAGAGAACAAGTCAGCTTCATATTTCCAGGAATTCCATAAGTAGTGATGATGCCACTTCCTTCATTTCTCCATTTCTCTCTTTATCTAAAACTTTAAATGAAGACACTGACTCATTAAATTTACTTATTTGGGTTGTAGAGTTGTCCTTTTTATTACGCAGGATGATTTTCATCCCGCTTGTCACCCTCGTGAGGGCATGCTGGCAGTGCCAGAGGAAATGTTGGTCCTTCCTCATCTGGAGTGTCTTCAAGACTTGCATTCTCAGTCTACAAAAATAGAACAGAAGTCAAAACACTTCCCACTCATGCCCATTTAATACAACACATAAAATATATGCTGCAGACATGAAATCATTGTGGATGGAAGAACTAATGTATGGCAACTTTTCATTCTAAGAATGCATGTCTATGTTCTTCATATTGATATCAATGTGCAACTATCACAGGGCACAGTGCTTTCCTTAATATGTTCAAAGAAGTCTCATAATAAATTTTCAACCAAGGAGATAGATCAGTGCTGTGGCAAAGACCTAACCTGAAGAACATACCTAAGTTCCAAGTCCAAACACAGCACCATATACAAGAAGGTGAGCTGTGTAAACCTGTGTGTGTGTGTGTGTGTGTGTGTGTGTGTGTGTGTATTCAAAACTACTGTAACAGGATAAAATTATTTTTGATAATCTTGTTTGTTTTTTCACACAAGTAAAGAATGATTTACCATTAAGTATTTTTGTTTGTTTAACTAATTCAGGGCTTTGAAGCTGGGTCATTGGAGCCTTTTGCATAACCTCTGTTCAAACTCCCTCAACCCTGAATGCCCAGAGTTATGGTCAATGGGAAACCAGATACAGGAACTAAATCTCCCTCAAAATGAACACCTCTGCTCCCCCATACATCACCAAAGAAAGAAACGCACCCTCTCTGCAATTCTGCGTGCAGTGATGGATAATTCTAACTGCATGCCAGTGTGTCTGTTCTGAAGGAGAAAGGAGAAGGACAGTCCTTTATGTACCTCCCCACGTCGCCTTGGTGGTCCTCGTTCCTCTTCAGTCTACAAGATCAGAGCAAAGCATCACGGTGTTAGTGATCTTCTGGGCAGTCCCATTTCAACGGACGAGAATGAAATCAAGGCACATTCTTCTAGTGAATCCTTCAAGGACATGCATGACAGCTTTCGTGGCTGCTTCTGAATCTATGTTTCCAAGAAAAAGTACCTTCACAGGATTGATTTCTACATACAAAAACACCTACCACCTCCTACCAAAGAGATCTGATTTACAGAAGAGTCCTTGGAGATGTTTTCAGACAAATGAACTTCCTGCTGGAAATTTCATCCAGTCTAGAGTACAGGATTGGTAATTTAATCAAGTTCAAACCTGGGCATCACTTATCAGAGGTCTAAGAGGTGAATTTAACTTGCTCAGTCTAATGGTCCAAAAGTAGTCTCCACATAAAATAATGAGAAATGTTTTATGTCAAAGAGACATAAAGAATAGGAAAGCTTCCAATGGAGGGGACGGGAAACAGAACTCTGGTAGTGGGAAATATGTGGAATCTTTACCCCTCTTATCCTATATTTTTGTTGATATTTTCCATTTGACAGATACATTAAATAAACACAACAGCAAAAAAAACATCAGTCCTGCTAAGTAAAGGACATATTACAGTCTATCATGACTGAATTCTGTTAGGAGTCAAAATACGCTTTCTTCACCTTTGAGATCCAGTTCCTGCCTGTGCACTTAGTAGTGGCTGCTATGTCATGTCACCTTGGTGCAGTGCATGACCTCGAGGCCAGCTCCTGTTGGTCTGTGAGCTGGGGTGACAATCTCAGTCAAATCCCACAGGATGTCTGTGAGAGTGATGGACAAAACAGACATCTGGAGCTCACAGTGCAGTGCCAGGAAGAGGGTGGGTGCTACGCAGAGCTTTGGATAGGTAAATGATATGAATTTTCTTTTCTTTTTTAACTATTTAAAGGGTTTTTATTTATTATTAGATAGAGAAGGGAGGAATTGAGAGGGGAAGGGGAGATAAGGTGGGACAGAGACACCTGCAGAACTGCCCCACCATTCGTGAAGCTTTCCCCTTTCCGGTGGGGATCAGGCGTTTGAACCTGGAATCATGCATACTGTAATGTGTGTGCTTATGCAGATGTGCCTCCGCCTGGCTCCAATGATTTGAATTTTCCTGTAAGCTATACTTTGTGTCTTGGTGTCAATCATTTCTCTCTATTCAAAACACTTAACAATGAAAAAGAAGGCATCATGATATAAACATGTAAATTACAAATGTTTAAAATTGTATTTTCCTATTTATTTGATAGAGACAGCCAGAAATCAATGGGGAATGGGTTGTGAGAAAAGGAGAGAAATGGGCGGAGCCAAGATGGTGACTTGGAGGCAGCTGCTGGTATGGGCTCTTACATCAGGGGCCGGATAAGGTAGGATATGGGGCTGTGAGCAGGACGGTGAACAAGAAGTCCAACCTGTGACACCAAGGAGGGGTCCTGTGACTCTAGTTGGGTTAGGAAATGGAGGAAAAAGAAAAGACATTTTCTGATTATTTATGAAGCCATCCCTCCCCTCCACCAGATAACCACTCCCCAAGGCTTGGAGAGCTGGTCCTAGCAGGTTCCCAGATGAGCTTTCATCTTTATGACTATGAGTCCCTATTCAAGGAAATAGACACTGATACCAAGAAATAGAAAGACAGCCCATGCTCATGGATTGGAAGACTCAATATATTCAAAATGAATATTCTCCCTAGAGCCATATACAAATGTAATGCAATGTCCAGAAAAGTTACACCATACTTCCTCTTAAGAGAATAGGATAAAAACAACAGTCATGGGGAGTCGGGCTGTAGCGCAGCGGTTAAGATCTGGTGGCACAAAGCACAAGGACCAGCATAAGATTCCCGGTTCGAGGCCTGCTCCTCAACTGCAGGGGAGCCGCTTCACAGGTGGTGAAGCAGGTCTGCAGGTGTCTATCTTTCTCTCCTCCTCTCTGTCTTCCCCTCCTCTCTCCATTTCTCTCTGTCCCATCCAACAACGACAACAACAATAATAACTACAACAATAAAACAACAAGGCAACAAAAGGGAATAAATAAATAAAATAAATATTAAAAAAACAAAATACTATTAAAAAAAACTACAGTCATTTATCTGGAACCAGAAAACACCTAGAATTGCCTTAACAATCTTAGGAAAAGAAATAGAAATGGAGGCATCACACTGCCATATCTCAAGCTATATTATAAGGCCATCATCATCAGAATTGCCTGGTACTGGAACAAAAATAGGCACACAGACTAGTGGAACAGAATTGAAAGCCCAGAACTAACCCCCACAACTATGGACATCTAATCTTTGAAAGGGGGGGGGGCCCAAAGGATTACATGGAGGAAGAAGACTCACTTCAATAAATGGTGCTGGGCAAACAGGGTTGTAACATGCAGAAGAATGAAATTGAACCACCTTATCTCCCCAGAAACAGAAATCAACTCCAAATGAATCAAGGGCCTGAGCGTTAGACCAGAAACTATCAGACACTTAGAGGAAAGCATTGGTGGAACACTTTCCTACCTAGACCTCAAGGATATCTTTGATGAAACCAAGCCAACTGCAAGGAAGACTAAAGCAGAAACAAACCAGTAGGAATACATCCAATTGAAAAGTTTCTGCACAGCCAAAGAAACTATCACACAAACAAAGAGACTCCTCACCATGGGAGAAGATCATCACATGCAAACATCAGACAAGAGACTAATCACCAAAGTATACAAAGAGCTGAGCAAACTTAGCACCACAAAAGCAAATGACCCCGTTAAAAAGTGGGCAGAGAATAAGAACAAAAGATTCACGACAGAGATCATCCAAAATGCTAACAAACATATGAAAAATAGCTCCAGGTTTCTGATTGTCAGGGAAATGCAAATAAAGACATCATTGAGATACTACCTCACTCCTGTGAGAATGGCATACATCAAAAAGGACAGCAGCAACAAATGCTGGAGAGAGTAGAGTGTGGGGACAGTGGAACGTTTCTGCACTACGGGTGGGATTGTAAATTGGTCCAGCCTCTCTGGAGAGCAGTCTGGAGCACTCTCACAAGGCTAGACATGGACCTTCCATATGACCGAGTAATCCTTCTGCTGGGGACATACCCGATGGACACCATAACACCCAGCCAAAAAGATATGTGTACACCTATGTTCCTAGCAGCACAATTCATAAGAGCTACATCCTGGAAGCAACCCAAGTACCCAACAACAGATGAATGGCTGAGAAAGCTGTGGTCTACATACACAGTGGAATACTATGCAGCTATAAACAATAGTCAACACACCTACTCTGACCCATCTTGCATGAAGCCAGAAGAAATTATGTTAAGTCAGCTAAGTCAAAAAGATAAAGACGAGTATGGGATGATCCCACTCATAAACAGAAGTTGAGAAAGAAGAACAGAAAGGGAAACTCAAATCAAGATCTGACTAAATTTGTAGTAGGGCACTAAAGTAAAAGCCCTGAGTGGAGGGTGAGGGTGGATCTTCAACTTCATGAGACTGGGGGGTGAGCAGAGCGAGAGGATGTGACACTGACTTTTGGGGGGGGGTGGGAATTGTGTTATGTACACTCCTATCAATTTGTAGTCATTTAAATCACTATTTAATTAGTCTGAGAGGGGAAAGTTGATTGGATGTCTCAAACTATTTAGGGCACAGACTGCGTCTTTTGAATACATAGGAGGAGTCTTTGATAGGTTGACTCTCTTATAAGCTTTGTCCAGGGAGAACAAAAGAAGCTGGTAGCATAGCTATATGCAAATAATGTCAAAGGCAATAAATTATGGTGCTGGTGTGTATGATATAGCAAATCCAAACAAAGGGATTTTTCAAAGTTTACCCATTTGCCAAACAATGTGATTATTGCAATAAATAACTATTGTCTTCTTTTTAAAAAAAAATTATTTAAGAGAGGATAAATTAACAAAACCATAGGGTAGTCTTCTTAAACCCTAGGACAACAGGAATCTCCCTTTCTTCTACAGAGCCTATGTTTCTCCCAATCCTGATACCTCTGGGTGGGGCTCACTTCCCTGCATGCTTCTCTCCAATGAGGCTAAATGATATTGCATCCACCGATTCCAACCTGATCAATGCAATGAGTACCATCTCTGCATGCTTCACCTCAGACTTGGTACAGAGACATAAGGCATGGATTGCCAACCCTTCACCCTCATCACTCGGGTGAGACCTTTGCTTTCATTGTATTCTCTACGTCCATTCCAGGAGCTTCACTTCCTAATGACATACCAAAAGCTAGATATAGGCCAGGGCCTACCAGATTGAGCATATATTAACATGTATTCATAAATTAGGGCAAAATATAGACCTAAAGGCAAAAATACACAATAGTCTGTAGTGAGTCAGTATCAAGTGTATAATGAAATAGTGTCCACATAGACTTAGATACCCTCATCACCTACTTCCTATTACAGCTCTCTCACTCACGCCAAAGCTAACCTTAGCAAAGCAAGGACTGCAAAAGCTGAATATGGGCAACAGACTGGCATATTTTCACGATGACTCTTTAGTCACTATCAGGCTGTTCCTCCAGCTGGGGCACTAATCGGGCATTCCTGAGACTCCTAAACAGACTTGATGGGTCTAGAACTCAAAGAAATCCCTCTCTCCATGGAGGGAAATGATTTCGGGGAAAATGAAATCTCAGGGTGTTGCAAAACAGGCTGTGGGATGGTGGCATACCAGTAAGAGCCCATACATTCCCATGGTCCATGACACAGGTTGAAATCCTTGATCCCCAGCTGTGAGAGGAAGTTTTACAAAAGGTATCAAATGCTGCAGGTATCCTACTCTTTGCTTCTTTAAATCTCTCTTTCCTCTTGATATTTCTCTCTCTCCCCAGTAAATACATTACTTGTAAATAGACACAAAATGCAAATGATCTAACTTCTCTCTAAGTAAGATATTTGGCCTTTGTGTAAATATAAATAAGAAAAAGATACGTGGGAGAGTTAGTCAGTATCCCTCAAAAACAACCTTAAAGAAAATTTGAGCTACCTCACGGGCTGAAGTGAACCTGTATAAGAGCCACTGTGAACAAGGTCTAGGAACAAGGCAAAATTAAATCACAATCCATAAAGGAAACCCCGGCATCACCTCATAAATGGAGGAAATCTTGAGTGTGGTCACAACCTCCACCAGGGGGTCTCGTTCCTCCAGGAGGGAGAGAAGCCAGAGTAGGTTCTCTGCATCTACCTGGCCCTCCGAGGATTCGGTGTCTTCAGAGTCTGAATTGAGGTAGTGTTCTTCATCCTGCTAACAGAGAGGAAAGCATCAGCCTCCATCAGATCATCTAGCTGGTGCTTTCTTTAAGAAAAAAGCTTGCACTGGAGAACTCTGCTACTTCTTTTTGGTGAGCCACTGCTGCCTTGGCTGCTGGAAGCTCAGACACATGTGTCTATCGAAGTTGAAGAAAAACCTTTGTTCAGCGTGTTCCCTCTGCACCTCCTCTAAGCAAGTATCTGTGTGACCCACCCAGAAATATTCATAGAAGCTCAAAAGAAAAAAACAAAACCCTGTTAACATTTTTACCATCTCAGAAGCAGAGACTCTCAGCATAGCAGGCTGGTCACAGATTTAGATATTTGTACACTTGACAAACCAGAGGTGTAAGAACAGTTGTGGAGAAGGTACTGCACAGACCGTCATCCAAACTCCACATGAGCTTCCCCCAGCAAGCAGGGCAGCCCCATGAGCACAGGCCCCTCCTTCCAGTCAATTTGTCACTCACCTCGCTAGAAAATTCCTCTTCCGAAGCTGTTAAAAAATATTCGTCGATCCCTGTGCAAGCATCCTTTACTTTGACATGCTCCGCCACCACCACTGGCTGGTCTTCTTTGATGTTATTCATGAGTTCCTCCTCTTCCTCTTCAATGTCCTCCATCTCCTCCTCCATCTCCTCCTCCTCCTCCATCTCCTCCTCCTCCTCTTCCTCTTTAACCTCCTCCTCTTCTATCTCCTCCTCCTCTTCCTCTTCTACCTCCTCTTCCTCTTCCTCTTCCAACTCCTCCTCCTCCTCTTCCCCTTGCTCCTCCAATACCATCCAAACCATTTTCTCTTCTTCTTCCTCCTCCTCTTCTTCCTCCTCCTACTCTTCCTCCTCCAGCTCCTCCTCCTCTTCCTCTGATACCATCCATAACATTTTCTCTTCTGCCTCCTCCCGCTCCAACAACATCCACACCATTTTCTCTTCTTCTTCTTCTTCTTCTTCCTCCTCCTCCTCCTCCGCCTCCTCCTCCTCTGCCTCTTCCTGCTCCTTCTCCTTCTCCTGCTCCTCTTCCAATACCATCCACACCATTTTCTCTTCCTCCTCCTCTTCCTTCGCCCTACACACCACCTCCTCTTCCTCCTCTTCTTCCTCCAGCAATAACTCCTCCAACCTCACACACTCAGGTTTTTCCTCCTCATCCTGCTCCTCCTGCTCCTCCTCCTCCTCCTCCTTTCGTTTCAGCTGCTCCACCTGCAGGCAAACAAGTTTCTTTAGATGCTCTTCCTCATTCTCCTCAGTCAGAGAAAAACATCACAACATAGCAGGTCTTGGAGCCATTTCCATTGCCAATAATGTGAGTAAAATCTACATTCAGACACACTCTAATCCCTGCTGTTGAAAGCACTGACAGAGGATGACAGTGAACATCTGACAGACTGGAGGGAAATGGCAAGTAGGGATTTCACAGCCCTGCATGAGGGTGTCATTGCAGCAGCCTCCTAATCTCAGGGGAAATTGCACTGAACAGGACTCAGAAGGACTTCATCAACCAAAATGCAGTGACATGAGAACATGGTAAACGGGATTCAGAATAAACCACCACCCAAATCACATCCCCAGTGAGATCAGAGAAGGGACCAGGTACCTCTTGGAGGATGGGGGCCTCCTGGCCAGCCAGCTGCTCCACATAAACTCTGGGCTCACCCTTGGCCTGAGCAACTACCTTCGGCTGCTCCACACACAGGCTGGAGGGTACACACACCTCCTCCTCCTCCTCCTCTGCCTACAGAAGACAGCAGACAGCACATTAGAGCAGGTCCATCTCTAGTCAACTACAAACTAAATATACACAAACTAATTAGCCTGAGGAAATCTCTGTCTCTTCTCTCTCTCTCTCTCTGTCTCAATTTTCTTTTTTTAAGATTTTATTTTTATGAGAAAGATAGGAGGAGAGAGAAAGAACTAGACATGACTCTGGCACATGTGCTGCCAGTGATCAAACTCGGGACCTCATGTTTGAGAGTCCAAGCTTTACGACTGCGCCACCTCCCGGACCACTTCTCTCAATGTTTTCTTGCCACCAGTGTTATCAGTGTGGAGTCAGTGGCAGCATGACAGAAATCCATACCTACTACTGGCCATGTCTCCCATTTCTTGGTTGAGTTGAAGGGCAAAGAGAAATCAAAAAGGAGAAGGAAGAGAGGGAGGAAGGCGGATAGAGGCACCTGCAACCTGCACCTGCCTTGACCGAAGAACATGGAGTAGATATCCCCACAGAGCAGCTCCTACCTCACTGCCTGGAGCCAGGCACAGAGCCTGCAGCCCATCTGGCTGTCCCTGCTGGTTCTCACTCAGAGCTCCATCATTCCACTCCAGACACACTCACACCAAGGAGGGAAATTGGCAGCTTGAGGGCCTGGGCTCCATAAGCTCATCTAGAGGCTCCAGAGCACTGCTTCAATCCTACCCTCCTGTCTTGGGCAATGATCATGAAAGACCGTGGGTTCAACCACCACCTGCCTCGGCCTCACCTCAACAGTCCTCATGGGATTTTCCTCCCCACACCCAGCCCCTAAACAGACACATAGACATACAGATGCACACACACACACACACACACACACACACACACACACACACACAGAGAGAGAGAGAGAGAGAGAGAGAGAACTGCAAGGGAAGCTGTCCTTGGAGAGCTCAGAGAGGAATCCTGATCCGGATTACTCTAGGACACACAGTTTTACCTGAGTGCAGGCACAGCAAGGAAGACATAATATCCAATTTAAAAAGCAATTTCTTTCTGGACTCTGTTCAGGGGTATTCTGGTGCCTATTTCTCCAGAAACTGGGAAAACAGCATGAGAACATTTTCACGCAGGAAAGATTCCAGTGAAATGAACTGGGTAGGGGCCAGTGTACCCGCCTGGTTACAGGGGTTCCATGTTCTACTCACACCAGGCATGAGAACTGTGAGCTCACTTCCTGCAGACATAGCCTCTCCCTCACATATCAACTTATCTAATAGTGCTTTCCACGTCCAGGGCAACCTGAGGTTATAAAAGGAATGAAAGACTGTGGACAATTGTTCAATCCAGTATTTCAGTTGGAAGGGACCTGAAACTAGAGAAACTCTGATGAGGCTTGGTGTTATCGAGACATGAGCTCACAGGCTACAGCCACCTGTCCATCTGTGCTTCGCAGTCTGACTTGACTCCGAGAAACACTCAGCAGATCACTTCTGACAGGACATCCACACCATAATCAGGCACTTCTTTGAAGACAGCCTATGAGTGTTCACAAAGCTGGCTGTCCTCTGAGAAACTACACTGACACAATCATAATAGTAGTGGCATCTGAGCCTTCAGCGAGTGGTGACCTTTTTGTGCTTACCATTCTAGAATTGCTGCCTCCTAGGGAGCCTAGGGAGAGATTTCCTCACAGAAAATGCAGTTCTATCATGCTGCACCCATCCACCATTTTCAGGTTGACTGACAATGGAATTGGTCAAAACACTGAGACAGGTTTCTGCAGGAAGCAGCGAAGTCATGCAGACAGATCACAGCCCACTTCTCTCTGTTCTCTGGTAAGCTTCAAAGGAACTCAGAGACAAGCCGAAGATGCATCCAGGTCCACTGACAGATCACTGCCCTCCAAGCCCCCAAGTCAGGCCAACTAGAGGATCACACCCCAGCAGTGAGCTACTGCAGCTCACGGGCCACAGGCCTAAGCACCAGTTCAGTCCTGCTAGTCACACTCTGGCTTACTAGGGAGGAGCCGGCTCTTGCAGACACTCTGATCCAACTTGATAAGCTAAGGGCCTTGCTTTGATCTCTCTGACCTTGTGACTGTGCAGCCATGCCAAGAGTCATGACGAAATCTGTGAAACCCTCACCTTTTTCCCTGCTTGTCTAATATACAGGCTTCAGCAAGCCTGTTTTCCTACCCCTGACATGCAAGTGCTGCCTAGTCCTTGATGTTCCTGACATTCAGTCCTCCTCATCTGTTAGGAGGTTCTTTGTTCTTTGCTGAATTTGGGGAGCTCTTGATATAATTTATTATGAGTCTTTTGTCTGATGTATGGCCTGCAAAGATCATGTCCTCTTCTGAAAGGAGTCGCTTTGTTGGGGAGGTGCTTCCCTTTGCTGTGTAGAAGCTTTTCATTTTAGGGAGTCCCTTTTGTTGTTGTTATGCTTGTTGCTCTTTGCTTTAGTCTTTCTCTGGCAATTGGATTTGTATTACAGAAGATGCCTATAAACTTTAGATGGAAGTATGTTCTGCCAATATTTTCCTCTAAGTCCTTGATAGATTCTGGCCTAAAACCTAGGTCCGCAATCCATTTAAAGTTTATTTGCATATGTGTGTGTGTGTGTGTGGTGTGTGTGTGTAGTGGTTCAATTCTACTTGTCTGCATGTTTCAAACCAACTTTTCAGAACTTTGGTTCAGTATATGTAAATAAGTCAATATGATCTATTGCATCAATTAAAAAATAATAAAACTGTAACCACATGATTATCTCAACAGATGTAGATAAAGCCTTAGATAAAACCCAACATCCTTTCATAATCAGAACTTCAAAAATGAAATAGATGGAATTTTCCTTAACTTAGTGGTGTCCATATACAACAAACCAATAGGCAACTTCATACTACATTGTGAGAAACTGAAAGCATTTCCACTTAGGGCAGATAGTAAGGATGTACGTTTCCTATGATTGTTATTATTCCACATAATGTTGGAATTTCTTGCAATGTCAATCAGGCCAGAGGAACGAATTAAAGACATTGACTGGAAAAGAAGAAGTCAAACTGTGACTATCTGCATATGATGTGATAGGATACAAAGAAAACCCTAATTAATCCAGCAAAAGCTTATGAGAATTATTTGGAAATAGAATAAGGTGTCAGGTTACAAAATGAACATGGGAAAAAATCAGTGGGAATTCCTTTCTGCAAACACTAAGTCCGAATAAATAAGTAGAATCAGAATGTGTTGGAAGATGGACAGGGCATTCCATGACCAAGGGAAAACCACTAACACTTCTATTTTGAGCACTGAAAATGCAACTGTTGACTTATACTCTTAGTAGTCAAGCTCAAGAGTGTAAAAAGGAATCATCATTGAGTATTTCATTTGTCTGTCAAAAATGTCAAGGGGCTCCAGCCTGACTTCCCTGGGCATATGACCCCACCAATGTATCCTGGAGCCCCACCTCCCCAGATCCCTGCCCCACTAGGGAAAGAGAGAGAGAGAGGCTGGGAGTAAGGATTGAACTGCCAATACCCATGTAGAGTGGGGAAACAATTATAGAAGCCACACCTTCTACATTCTGCGCCCCTTAATAGCCCTGGGTCCATATTCCCAGAGGGGTAAAGAATAGGATAACATCCAAGGCAGGGGGTGGGATACAGAGTTGAGCAGATGAGAACTGTAACCCTCTTATCCTATGGTCTTGTCAATATTTCCACTATATAAATAATTGAAAAAAATGTCAAGGGGCACGAAGTTTATTACAGAGAGGAATCCACATGTGTCTGTTTGGATCCCAGTCCTTAGCCATCTCAAGAGTGGCCCAAATGCTCAGGGAGTTATCCATGAGGTTGTGTCTTTGAATTGCTGTCATTTCTCAGAACTCACTGCGGTTACTGAACAAAGATACTTCCTACTGCCTGATGCAACTGCTCTAGTGGGTGATCAGGATGGTTTTAATTAGCAACTGTGGTTGGAGGTAACCAGGTAAGTTTTGATGTCTTCATTCCACTGGGACCTGAGAGGAGAACTTTATGGTCATGGGCCTTCTCCCAGACACATGCTAGGTAAGTTGCAGGGATATTTGAATGAGCCATACATAATCCACTGAGACAAAGTGGTAATTCTTTTAACCATATGGGAGAATGTGACTACATACCACCAACCAAACTTTTTCTTTTGTTCTTTCTCGCCACAAATAGGCTCCCTAGCAAGAGGTGCAGTCACAGGCTTCCTCACTGTCAGGTTCATTTTCTGAGAAATGGAGGCATCAGGGAAATTCAGCTTTCTTCTGACACATTTCCAAGCCAGGCACAATATTCAGACACCATTTATTCTTTCTCCCTGTTTGGCAGCGATTGTTCCATCTGTACCACAGGCTTCAGGGGTGTGGCCCAGCCCCTGAGGCCCTATCCACTCAGAGCAGGGGGCTGAGCTCACCTGCCAGCAAACCCACTGATGACTCCCAGGAACTCTTCCTGGTAAAGAACAAAGGTTGGGTACCATCTTTCTGGATTTGCTGACATCTGCCTTCCCTTTCTCTGGGGACTTCAGCTTGACCTTTCTTGAGCAGCCATGTGGCACTGGATCTGGGATCTTGGAAAGGAAGTGCTCTCTCTAAGGTCTGAAGCAGGTAGATGGTAAGAAGAATGGACTTGGAGGTTAAGGTCAGGTTACATGTTCTAAGGAAGGCATGTGGAATAAGCCATGAAAATAGAGCAACTCAGAAGGGGGCAGTTTGTGGGCTCCCCAGTAGATCTTATATGTTGTTCATTTTATAGAACTTTTATTTTCTAATACAAATGTTATATTTCTTCCTCATTGGTTTAAAGAGTCATTTGGGCAGAGACAGAAAATCTCACTTGATATTGTACTGCTTCGCCATGTGTGTGATGCACATTTGAGCTGCTAATCCATGAAGATCAAATTGATGTGAGCCGAGGCCCATATTTAGCCTAGGATGAGCAGTGATTTGAAGGGCCTACTTTGTGGAAGGGAATGCTCTATGGGTGATAATTGTCATTTTATATTTGACATGACTCTCGACCTCATCAAGATCAAGTTGTTCAGAGTAGATACTGATACAATTTAGTTAAATGCAATCTCAAATAAAAGTCCCTTACCTAGAGTCCCATGTAATTAATAGCAAAGTTTTGGGAGTGTTTAGTATTCAGGAATTGTTTTTACAGAGATTCCCTTTGCCTCCATGGGGACTAAAGCAGGACTGATATTTATATAATACAACTTGCTTCCATACTGGTTTAAACCAGGCACACTCTATAAGCCAGAGACCATGTCCTCGTTACAAATGAAACATGCCCTTTCACTTGTTTGTTCAACTGAGACCACACTTTGCATGCAGATTTTGGACCGATGACAGAAATACACAAAGTTCCGAAAAAGGAAATCTTAAATTATGGTTAACATTTAATTCCAGGGAAAAATAAAATAATAATAATAACAAAAACAGCCTGGTTTTGGAGACAAGAAGATGCTGTGGCTATGGGCCAGGCAAAACAACCAATCAAAACTATGGAAGGGAAACAAAATAAAGTGTATGAACTGGGTGGGCTGGGTGGTTGGTTATTTAAACAGATTCAAGTGTTGCCTTAAGCATTTGAAATGTGTTTGTAACTTTGAAGTGGTCACAGAATTTTTACAAATTCCTTTTTTTTTTTAAACTGCCACCAAGTTTCTGCTAGTCCTGCACTAAGAACTCACCTCTGCTCCAGCCAGCCATTTTTCCTTCCCCTCCCACACCTTTTTTTTTTTTTAGATAGGACAGTTTGAGTGGAGTTGGGCAGGAAAGATAGAGAGGGAGAAGAAAGACCTGCAGACCTGTTTCTCCAGTCAAGCAGCTTTCACCCGAAGGTGGTGAGGGCCTGGAACCACAGTGCAGTGATATGTGTGCTCAAGCAGATGTGCCACCAGCCTGCCCCTTATTGACTTACAGTTAATGGTAGTCACATCTGAAAAGTCAGTCCTAAATACCTTTGTTCTGCTACATAAATTATTCATGTTGTACACTAGATTTCTAGAACTGACTCAGCCTGTATACCTTCGCATAATGCTCTGCAAGTCTATTGCTATTGTTGACACTGCAAAAGTTGTGTTTTTTTTTTTTAAGATTGAAAGATAGTCCATAGAATAAGACTGAATAATACATTAAATCCTGTTTATTCATTCAGACTAGATATCTACTGTGAACAATGCTACAGTGAAGATAGAAATGAAGACATCAGGATCCTGGCTTCATGTTTTGGGGACACATACCTGGAAGCAGAATTGCTGAACCAAATTTTACTTCTCTTTTCATTGTCTATAGAAAACATTGAATCTGTTTTTTTTTTTTTATACTAGTTGAACAATATTTCATTCATTCAAGCAAAGCAAAGGCTTATCAGATCTAAACCTTGCCAGCATCTGTCATCTTTTGGTTTTGATAGCGGTGACTTTAGCCGATGTGAGAAGATGTCTTATGGTGAAATTGACTGTCAATTCCATAAGGGATGCGGAAGACCTTTTCACTCTCCTATCACACATTTTCAGCCATGTCTATTAAAGTCCGTTGCTTACTTTTTTAAAATTTCTGTATTGGGAAATCAATGTTTTACATTCAACTGTAAATACAATAGTTTGTGCATGCATAACACCCCCCAGTTTCCCATGTAACAATATAACACCCATTAGGTTCTCTATTATCCTTCTTGGACCTGTATTTCTTTTCCCACTTGCCACTTCCATTTCAAAAGATATAAAGGCATTTTCTCTGATCAATAAAGGCATTTCATTGCACTCCTGCTTAGCCATGAGTCCCTGGTCACTTGTCTCCCCTGTGATGTAACCCGACATCTGGTGCATCAACCTGGGGCCTAACCCACCCATCCTCCAGATTAGTATACACCGCTTGGCTCTCTGCAGCCTGCTGTTTTACAAAGGCACGGTGATTCTTTTTTTCCCTCTTATAATCTTTCTGAGACCCCTGCACCATGAGGGACCTTCTTCCTTATGCAATGCTTAGTATCGTCATGTTCCCAGGGGAGGTCATACCCAGAATTGTTTTAGACTTTGGCTGAGGGCTATCTCTACCATTAATCTTCTATGGGGGGCATACGGATCTTTGCCTAGTCGTGGACCACTGCTCATCTCGGTCTGGTACAGTTGAACTATTTTTCAAGTGACATGTTTTTCTTCTAATGATGGCTTTTTCTCTGGAGATGCATACTCCAAAGTGCCACATCCTTTATCAATGTCTTCAACTTTTAGTGAGCAGTTCTTTTATTTCCCTAGTAAAACTTATTCCTATGTATATTGTACTTTTTAACTCTCTTCTGTGTGGCTCTGAGCCCTCAATTCTTTTCTGTTAATTGTTTGTATATAAGCACAGCTGAATATTTTTCTTCCTGTGACTTTATAGGATTTACATATTGGCTCTAACCATATTTGATGATGTCCTTAAGATTTCCCCCTTTTTTTATTTATAGAAATGAAATACTGACAAAACCATAGGATAAGAGGGGTAGAAGTCCACACAATTCCCACCACAACAAGTCCACATCCAGTCCCCTACCTTGATAGCTTTCCTATTCTTTTTTTAAATATATTTTTTACTTATCCCCTTTTGTTTCCCTTGTTTTTTTTATAGTTATTGATGCTGTTGTTGTTGGGTAGGACAGAGAGTAATGGAGAGAGGAGTGGAAGACAGAGAAGGGAAAGAAAGATAGAAACTGAGGTTCCCAGAAGATGGCAGACTGAGAAGCTGCTATTGGCTAGAGCTCTGACCACATCTTCTGGAAACGGTAGGATTTTCTGCCTTTAGTAGGCCAGTCAATAAGGGGTCCTAGCGGTGACACCAAGGAGTGACTATAACTTAATTTGGGTTAAAAGACAGAGTAAAAAAAAGGGAAACCATTTTTTTCTTTTAAATTATTAATCCCAAAGCACACCTCCTTCTCCTACCCCCGCAACCCCCCCATAACCCATCTCTGGGGACCACCTTCTAGCAGGCTCCCTGGCTGAGCTTCTTTCTTTACCAAGATTCCTGTCCCACCAGGGATTATCATTCATTCTAAGTCTATTCCTGTCTGAAACCTCTGGCTTTTTTCTTTCTAAGTAGCCAACCACCGCACCCCAATGGGCATAGCTAATTAAACAATTAAAAATAAATAAAGAAAAAACTCTTTCCTCTCACCACTCTTTTATTAATGTTTTTTTTCTTATCTTTTTCTTTTTTTCTCTCTCTCTTTTTCTTTTCTTTTTCTCATTCTTGTCATCCTTTCTTCCTTAATCCTACAGCTTCCAAAGCCACAGGCCCTATCCCCCACACCACCAAACAGTGTGCTTTTTTGAATTCACTGATACACATTTGGCAATTAGTTTGGGGAAGAATTCTGACTCAGAGTGGACTCTCACTGCGAGTATCTCTGCTCAACTTCCCTTCCTCCTTTAGCTACCCTTAGAATATACAGTGGATACCAGATTAGCATAACTGTCTATTTCAGCTATACTTGTCTAGTCCTGAGGATTTTTTAAAATTTTTTTTTCTCTTAACAATCAGCTGCCTCTGATCACAAGGTTTGAGGTAATCTGGGACAGGGTTTTTTTTTTACCCAGTCAATTTTATATTTTATTATTAATATTATATAAAAGCATATATCTCCCCCCCTTAGGTTGATCAGAATTAACTCTTAGGGTATCTTTCATTAATAGGGTAGAGGGCATCTTATCTATTGTGGGAGGAACTTGTGTCCTTACTCCTACCTCCTCTACAGACTCTCCCCTACCTACTCATCCTAGCTAATTAAGAAAATTAAATTAAATTAAATTAAAAATAATGTAATCAAAAATATTTCCTTTCTCTGCTTTTTAATTACAACATTGGAGGAAATGAATTGCAGTATCAGAGAAACAACAGTTGAGACCCCCAAGGAAAATATTGATTATCTTGATGCAATTAGAGAACTGAAAGCTGAAATAGCTGTAATGAGGGAAGAAGCTGAGGCAAGGGAAAGCAGACTAACATTGACAGAAAACAGATTAGTCCGACAGAGCATGAGTTAGAGAAAATGACAAAAGAGGTGAAAGAACTCAAAAAGAGATTGAGAGACACAGAAGACAACAACAGAGACATATGGGATGATCTCAAAATAAGTAACATTTGTATAATTGGCCAGCCAGAGGACGAAAGAGAGCAAGGGGAAGCAAACATTCCAGAGGAAATAATAGAAGAAAACTTCCCAGACCTGAATAACAGAAAGGACATCAAGATTCAACAGGCACAGAGAGTTCCAAACAGAATCAATCCACTCAGACCTGAAGTCTCCAAGACACATCAAGGTTACAATTAAAAGGAGTAAGGATAAAGAAAGGATCCTAAGGGCTGCTAGAGAGAAACAAAAAGTCACATGCAGGGGAAAACCGATAAGATTATCTGCAGACATCACCACTCAGACTCCCAAAGCCAGAAGAGAATGGCAAGATATCTATCGAGCCCTGAATGAAAAAGGGCTTCAACCAAGGATAATATATCCTGCTAGACTTTCATTCAAACTAGATGGAGGGGTCAAAACCCTCTTAGACAAACAACAGTTAAAGGAGGCAACCATCACCAAACCGGACATATAAGGGGTTCTAAAAGACCTCTTATAAATAAGAACATCACTATAATACTTGCAATATATCAGTACAAAAAAAATGTTTTCAACAATGGCACTACGATACATTAAATCTATAATATCAATACATTCAATGGCTTAAACTCACACATCAAAAGGCACAGAGTGGGGGGATGGATCAGAAAACATAATCCAACCATATGCTGCTTGCAAGAATCCCATCTGACACAAAAAGATAAACACAGACTTAAAGTGAAAGGATGGAAAACTATCTTACAGGCCAACGGACCACAGAAAAGGAATGGAACAACCATTGTCATCTCAGACACAATAGATTTTAAATCAATTAAAGTAATAAAAGATAGGCAAGGACATCACATAATGATTAGAGGATCAATCAGCCAAGAAGACTTAACAATTATTAACATCTATGCACCCAATGAGGGACCATCTAAATACATCAAGCACTTATTGAAAGAATTTGAAAAATACATCAATAGTAATACAATAAGAGTGGGAGACTTCAATACACCACTCTGACACTTAGACATATCAACAAAGAAGAGAATCAAAAAAGATACAAGAGAATTAAATGGAGAGATAGACAGACTAGACCTCTTGGACATTTCCAGAGTCCTTCACCCCAAAAAACAGGAATGCACCTTCTTTTCAAGTGCACATAACACATCCTCAAGGATAGACGAAATGTTAGGCCACAAATCCAGCAACAATAAATTCAAGAGCATTGAAATCATCCCAAGTATCTCCTCATTCCACAGTGGAGTAAAACTAACATTTAACAACAAACAGAAAATTATGAAAAGTCACAGAATTTCGAAACTAAACAACATACTCCTTAAGAACCACTGGGTCAGACAGTCATTCAAGCAAGAAATTCAAATGTTCCTGGAAACAAATGAAAATGAAGACACAACCTATCAAAATATTTGGGACACAGCTAAAGCAGTACTGTGAGGGAAACTTATAGCCATACAATCACATATTAAACAACAAGAAAAAGCTCAAATGAACGACCTTACTGCACACCTCAAGCACTTAGAGGAAGAGGAACAAAGGAACCCTAAAGCAACCAGAAGGACAGAAATCACTAAAATTAGAGCATAAATAAACAACATCGAAAATAAGAGAACCATACAAAAGATCAGTGAAGCGACATGTTGGTTCTTTTAAAGATTAAACAAAATTGACAAACCCCTAGCCAGACTCACCAAACAAAAAAGAGAGAAGACTCAAATTCATAGAATTGTAAACGATGGAGGAGATATCACAAGTGACACCACAGAAATCCAAAGAATCATGCGAAACTTCTGTTGGTATGCATGAGACCCCTTCTGTTTCATTTGGTTTAAATCCCCCCTGCTTAACACTATTCTATTTACATAACCACTTCATTCTATTTACATAACCACTGTTAACAAGTTCCACCCTCCCTCCAGGGCATTTGTGGTTCAGTGATAGGATTCTCGCCTAATCTGCCCCCTCTTTGTCACACTCTGATTTTCACCAGTCACTTTTCTTTCCATTCTCTCTATGTCACATCCTGTTTCCACCTTACTTGGCAAGTATATATAAAGAGAGCATTGTGAGTTTTACAGTACTGTACCTTGAGTTTAGCTTAGCTCGTCTTAGATTGTGCTGCATCCTGCATGAATAAAGAGATACTGCCTACAGCTCAACCATGAGTCCCTGGTCGTCTGTTACCCGCCTGTGAAGCCAGCCCATTGAAAACAACATAACCCGTCGAAAACAACATATGGCGCAACAACGTGGGACCAGACCTGCGCAACTGCCAGATAAGTGAAGACTTTGCCTACCTATGCACTATGGTCTTCTCTTCTACTTATGAAGAGGTTTGCCAAAGCCTCTACTGTTTCATCATGAGACAGTTACTCTGTCTCTGGAACATTTTGCTCTGGGCCAAACTTTGTTTCCCTGACTGGGTACTTTGGTTTCTTATGACTGGGATCATAGAGCTTGGGAGATGCACTGAGATTTCTCCTTGGACTTTCTGGATTCCCTCTCCCATGTTTCCTGAGGAAAAGGACTACATTTTGCTCCGGGCCACAGTTTGGTTCTTTATGACTGTGATCGTAGACCTTGGGATATGCATGGGGATTTCCCCTGGAACTTTCTGGACTTCTTCTCAAATGTTTCCCGTGGAGAAGGACTACTCGAATTTGAAGAACATTCTCGAGTACCCTGGCAGTTCCCAAGTATGGAGACACATGGTTAGTTCTACTCTCCTGATTGTATTCTTTCTTCAGTGGGAAGACGCTTTTAAAAATTGGTGCCTGAAGCAATCCAGCAGGAACAGTCAGAAACACCCTAAATGGAATTTGGAGGAGCTTTTTGGACTAGGACGCCCTCTGGGGACTCTTAATCCTACATGGTGAGATCTTGATAATCTGGTTCAAGTTGCGTTTCATAAGAGATTGATTTGAATAACTGAATTTTTGTTTGACATTGACTTAAAAAAAATGCTGGACGCAGACATGATTTCTAGAGACATCCAGAAACAATCCAAAAAAATTGTTTTTTCCTCCTTTAATTTCTTTTTTTATCTTGGCATAAATCTGAAATGTTTAATCCTCAAAACGGTATGAGTTATGGGTGGGGCAGATAGTGCAATGATTATGTTAATTATTCTCATGCCTGAGGCTTTTAACCTTGGTTCTTCTGTTTTTCCTTTCCACATTTTATTGAGTTTAAACTGTTTAAACAACCTTAAAATCATACTAGAAAGGACTTCCAATTATAATGGAGTTATCAATTATAGTAAACTTCTAATCTGCTACAAGTTTTGCTTGACAAGTAAGTGAATTTCAGCTGTCAAAGTCTTCACATGAAAAAGCATCTACTCAAATGGAATTCCTGGAAATCCATTTGGATCCTGTTCTCTGACATCGCCCCCGGAAATCAATGATGAGACCTGGCACGTCCTGAAGAAACAGATTCACAGACTCCAAAGATCACTCTCTACAGAAAAGCAGAATTCTGGTGGCTGACATTCCCCATCGAGACAGACGTGCAGCATTTCAACCTCTGGCATTTTCTTCTGTGGTCAGCTACTTTGGATTGACACCTCCATCGGACTTACTGGTACACGCTGCTGTGTTTCTCAAAGACTAACTTCAGCCAATTGCCTTGAGACTTTATACACCATGTCCCCTCGCCTGCAGGCTCTTCCCCAGAGGCAGAAAACTCCCCCTCCTTATTAGGTTATGCCCACAGAGGCATGAAGCGCCCCAAGAGGCAAGAGATGCCCACAGAGGCAGGAAACGCACTTTGAGGCAAGAGATGCCCCCAGAGGCATGAAGCATTCCCAGAGGAAAGAAATGCCACTTCGCCTGCTAGGCCTTGCCCTTTGAGGCTAGAAACGTTCCCGTTGACATCACATTGGTTATTGCTGCTCACCTATTTTGTTTTCCATGTCTTATGCCAGTTCTTTTGAAAACGCCTGTACAATATACGTTTCTGTTCACCCCACAATGGCCATTAGTTAAAAAGAAAGGGGGAATTGTTGGTATGTATGAGACACCTTCTGTTTCATTTGGTTTAAATCCCCCCTGCGTAACACTATTCTATTTACAAAACCACTTCATTCTATTTACATAACCACTGTTAACAAGTTCCATCCTCCCTCCAGGGCATTTGTGGTTCAGTGATAGGATTCTCGCCTAATCTGCCCCCTCTTTGTCACACTCTGATTTTCACCAGTCACTTTTCTCTCCACTCTCTCTATGTCACATCTTGTTTCCACCTTACTTGGCAAGTATATATAAAGACAGCATTGTGAGTTTTACAGTACTGTACCTTGAGTTTAGCTTAGCTCGTGTTAGATTGTGCTGCGTCCAGCATGAATAAAGAGATACTGCCTACAGCTCAACCATGAGTCCCTGGTTGTCTGTTACCTGCCCGTGAAGCCAGCCCATTGAAAACAACATAACCCGTCGAAAACAACAAACTTCGATGAAGAACTACACACCACTATGCTAGAGAATCTGGAAGAAATGGAACAATTCCTAGAAGTATATGCCCTTCCAAAACAGAACCAAGAAGAACTAAAAAATCTAAATGCACCAATCACAGACAAAGAAATTGAAACCCTTATTAAGAATCTCCCCAACAACAAAAGTCCTGGACCAGATGGCTTCAAAAACAAATTCTACAAAACTTTCAGGAAACAGTTAGCTTTTCCACAAGACTGAAGAAACAGGAATACTTCCTTCCACCTTCTATGAAGCCAACATCACCCTAAGACCAAAAGCTGAGAGGAACACAACAAAAAAGGAAAACTACAGACCTATATCGCTGATGAACATACATGCCAAAATATTAAACAAGATCTTGGCCAACCGGATACAGCAACATATCAAACAGATTGTCATTCATGACCAGGTGGGAATCATCCCAGGAATGCAAGGCTCCTTTAACATCCATAAGTCAATCAATGTCATTCACCACATCAATAAATGCAAAGCCAAAACCCACATGATTATCTCAAGAGAGGCAGAGAAAGCCTTTCACAAAATCCAACACCATTAATGCTCAAAACTCTACAAAACATGGGAATAGATGGGACATTACTCAACATAGTGGGGTCTATATATAGCAAACCTACAGCCAACATCATATTCAATGGACTGAAGCTGAAAGCATTCCCCCTCAGATCGGGGACTAGACAGGCCTGTCCTCTGACACCATTACTCTTCAACATAGTACTGTAAATTCTTACCATAGCAATCAGGCAAGAGAAGGCAATCAAAGGAATACAGAATGGAAGGGAAGACGTCAATTTGCAGATGATATGATGGTATACATAGGAAAACCTACCGAATCCAGCAGTAAACTACTGGAAGTTATTGGGCAATATAGCAAGATATCAGGATACAAAATCAATGTACAAAAATCAGTGGCATTTCTTTATGCAAACACTAAATCTGAAGAAGTAGAAGACATCCAGAAATCACTCCCATTTACTGTTTCAGCAAAATCAATCAAATAGCTAGGAATCAAGATGACCACAGAAGAGAAAGACTTATATTCTGAAAACTATGAGTCGCTACTCAAGGAAATAGAAATTGATACCAAGAAATGGAAAGATATTCCATGCTCATGGATTGGAAGAATAAATATCATCAAATGAATATTCTCCCCAGAGCCATATACAAATGTAATGCAATACCCATCAAAGTTCTACCAAGCTTCTTTAACAGAATAGAACAAACACTACAATCAATTATCTTGAACCTGAAAACACCTAGAATTGCCAAAACCATCTTGAGGAAAAGAAACAGAAATGGAGGCTTCACACTCCCAGACCTTAAACTATACTATAAAGCCATCATCTGCAAAACAGCACGGTACTGGAACAAAAATAGGCACACAGACGTGTGGATCAGAATTGAAATCCCAGAAATAAATCCCCACACCTATGGACATCTAATCTTTGATAAGGGGGCCCAAAGGATTAAATGGAAGAAGGAGGCTCTCTTCAATAAATGGTGCTGGGAAAACTGGGTTGAAACATGCAGAAGAATGAAATTGAACCAGTTTATCTCACCAGAAACAAAAATCAACTCCAAATGGATCAAAGACGTCGATGTCAGACCAGAAACAACCAAACAATCAAATACTTAGAGGAAAACATTGGTAAAACACGTTCCTTTGATTCATCAAAGACATCTTTGATGAATCAAACCCAATTGCAAGGAAGACTAAAGCAGAAACAAACCAATAGGACTATCTCAAATTGAAAAGCTTCTGCACACCCAAAGAAACTATTAAACAAACAGAGAGATCCCTCACAGAATGGGAGAAGATCTTCACATGCCATACATCAGACAAGAAACTAATCACCAAAATATATAAAGAGCTCAGCAAACTTAGCACCAAAAAAAAATAAAATGACCCCATCCGAAAATGGACAGAGGATATGAACAAAACATTCACTACAGAGGAGATCCAGAAGGCTAACAAATATATGAAAAACTGCTCTAGGTCACTGATAGTCAGAGACATGCAAATTAAGACAACAGGTAGAACACTGGACTTTCTTACCTGAGTTTGAGTTCTGATAACCAGCACTACATACTATAGTGCCGCTTTGACTTGTCTCTCTGCTCTTTTCTCTGCATCATGTGAAATTCCCCATCATATATGTAATAAATGAGATAATTCTTGAATCATCCAATAAAGTTTGGCTCTTTTAGAAAAAAGATGATATGCCACATATATGGCAGCATTATAAGCACTACCCAAGTTTAGGAACAGATGAAGCATCCATAACACAGACATGAATAAAAGTTGCGCTGCATAAATAGATAGCTACACTAGTCAATCTCAAGGAAGCTGGACCTCGGACAACATAGATTAGCAGAGTGGGGAACACATAATCATTAGTGAAATAAGTGAGACTGAGAAAGCCAACTTGAGAAATCAAAACTCCAAAATGGAAAAAATAAGTTTCTGAGAGGTAGCTCACTTAAGGCATTGTATTGCACTGCCACACAATGTTGCCAAATTTGAGCATGCCTCCAGTACACTGAAGGAAGCTTTGGTCCTGTGGTCTTTCTGTCTCTTTCTCTGACACTCTGTCTTTCTCTCTCTCTGCCTCTCTATCTGAAAAGAGGATACAGATATTTTTCTTTAAGTGTTCCAATTGCATACTTTCTTCTAATCATGGTAACATTCCAAGCACTCTCACATAATGAGCCATCACCCACAATAAACTGCATTCATTATTAAAAAAAAAGTAAAAAAAAAAAAAAACAACCCTATATTTCTGTTTATTATTTTGTAGAGTTAAAGAGAAATTCAGATAGGAGAAGAAAGTAGAGAGAGGAAGAGGTAGATATACCTGCAGCCTTGCTTCACCATTTATGAAGCTTACCCCCTGCAGGTGGGGGACCAGAGGCTTGAACATGGGTCCTTGCACACTTAACCAACTGTGCCACCACCTGTCCCCCATTCATTAATTTTTTAGCAGCAAGAGGAAGTGGAGAGAAGAGACAGAGAAGCACACAGCACAGGCGAACATCACGAAGCTGCTTCAGTGTCGTCCTCTGTGGTGCTAGTGATCACATTCAGGGCATCCTAGATGGTAAGCCGTGTGCTCTACTGGGTCAAAGTATCTACTGACTTCATATATTTGAATCAGATATGCTACTGAAAAATGATTAAGATTTCCCTCTACTTCCTGAGGGATGAATTTCTTTTTGGAGAAAATAATGAGCATTCTCCTCCTTAGTTCCCATCCTAATTACATAATGGAGATCTGTGTGAGCAAAGGAGGAATGACCTTGACCCAGTGCCGTAACATCTCAGCGAAAGTGGCAGCCGACAGGACCCCACAGGAATTGTGCTTGTACTTCAGCTGTTGAGATAAGGAATCCACAGCCACTGCTAAGTGTAAGAGTCCTTGTGAAGAGTTTGTACCTCACACAGACTATTGCGCCACTCTAATGAGGACATAGAACTAAGGGATGAAACAGAAAATCATGCCCCATCTCTCGGTGTTCACCGCCTCTTCTGATTTCCTCCTTGACAATCTAACAGGAGAATGGAGAGCCAAAAATGGAATGCGATCATTTTCATAGTAGATATCTCAGCTGCTACTTCTGGCTTGAGAGGAGAATAATTTGCATATTTCTATCTGCTCACTTAATTATTTGGTGAGGTAATTTATTTCCCTTCCATGTTTTCTCTCTTTGATAGACTAAGAAATGTACAGGATCTGCTGAAGAACATCCTTAATTTTGTGTTCTCAGACAACCATATTTTTGCATGTGTGTGTACATTAGTGTTTTGTCAAGAGTGAAATTCAAGATTATTCCTCAAGAGTACCTGGATGTAATCAAAGGAAACACATATTTTGCATTCAATTTCAATTGCTCTGGAAGATGTTAGATACATTCTAGTCTTATTGCTTCCCAAGGCTTTGTAACTATAACCACTCTGATCAGAATGGAGACAACATCCTTCCTGTTTCTGGAGAGACAATAGGCACCATTTTGCTACATTTTTCTTTCTCATGATATTGCCCTTAACACCATTCATATTTAAATTTTCTCTCCATAAATATCACAACAGAAGAAACTGTGTACTGTGTTTTTGCTCTGATGAGCCACCTATCACTCTAGATCACGTCATGTGAAGAATTGAGAGAAAGCAGAGTAAATGGAATGAACACAACTGATTGAGCCTCTGATATCTTTTCTTCCACAGAAAAAAACTCTTGCCTGAGAAATGAAGCAATGTGACTTTTGTGACTGAATTTCTGCTCATGGGAATCTCTAATGACCAGGTGTATAGAGACCCTGTGCCTCTGTGTTCTTTCAGGTTTACCTGGCAGCTCTGCTGGGGACCTGCTCATTGTCACTCTCACCTCCCTTGACCAGCAGCCCCATTCCCCCATGTACTTCTTCCTGAAGATCTTGTCTTTGATTGGCATCTGCTACATTTCCACCACTGTCTCCACGTGCATCATGAACACCCTGACCAACAGCCACTCCATCTCCTTTGTGGGCTGTGCCTCTCAGGTTTTCCTGGTCCTCTTTTTGGCAGGCACAGAGTATGCTCTCCTGCTAGTGACTGTTATGCTGCCATCTGCCACCTTGTGCACTATGAGACCATCATGAACAAAGGTCCTGTGTACAGATGGTAACGGTGGCGTGGCTCAGAGACTGTGTCTATAGATCCCTCCATGAGGCAGGGACATTCTCTACCTGTTTCTGTGGCCCCAATGTAGTGCCTCAGTTCTTCTGTGATGTCTCTCCCTGCTCACACTTGTTTTGGGGATGAAATTCTAGAATATGCATTTATTGTAGCTAGCTGTTTGTTTTTGTTTGCTTCATTTTCATGGTCATTTCCTATGTTCATCTTTTCTCTGCAGTTCGGAGAATACCTTCTGACCAAGGCAGGTTGAAATCCTTCTCCCCCTGCTTTCCCCACCTCACTGTGGTGATTTAATTCCTCTTTTCCACATTTTTGGCATATTTCAGTTCAGCTGCCTATTCTTCATCATCACTGAATCTCTTTATGTCTGTGATGTATTCTGTATTACCTCCCAGCCTGAATCCTTTCATTTATAGTCTGAGAAACAGGGACATGAAGACGGCACTTTGCAGTTTTTGGACAGAAAATGACAGCTGCAATGTGAATTTTACAAATATTTATGATGAATGTCTATTGTGTAGCAAATAAATTGGGCTGTAATAATGGCTGCAAATACACACAGGTATCATATACCTGTGAGTTTGGGGTTTCACCTACATGGGTGCTGCATGTCTTTGGTTAGATGGGCAGGCAACAGTGTATTTGCAATTTCCTATTGACTGAAGTATTCTAGTCATAGGATTCAACGGTGGCACATCTGGTTGAGCTCACATGTTACATGTCACAAGGAGCCAGGTTAGAGTCCCCTGTGTCCACCTGCAGGGGGAAAGCTTCAAGAATGGGGAAGCAGTGCTGCAGGCGTCTCTCTGTCTTTCTCCCTCTCTATAACCACCGTCCCTCTCAACTTCTGGTTATTCAATAAATCAATGAATAAAGACTTAAAAAATTAAAAAGAGGGAGTCGGTCTGTAGCGCAGCGGGTTAAGCACAGGTGGCACAAAGCACAAGGACTGGCGTAAGGATCCCATTCGAAGCCTGGCTCCCCAGCTTCAGGGAAGTCGCTTCACAGGTGGTGTAGCAGGTCTGCAGGTGTCTATCTTTCTCTCCTCCTCTCTGTGTTCCCCTCCTCTCTCCATTTCTCTCTGTACTATCCAACAACGACAACAACATTAATAACTACAACAATAAAGCAACAAGGGCAACACAAGGGACTAAATAAATAAAATAAAAATAAATATAAAATAAACAGATAAATAAAATAAAAAATAAAATTAAAAGAATTAAAAAGAAGAAATATTCTAAACATTGTATTTGATGTCATTGGAACCCTGATATACAATCATTTGTTTTTCCATTATTTTGTTTATTTAGCTCTGGCCCCATTCCCTCGTGGGAATATTTCACTATAGATTTAAATTTAAGTATTTCATTATAGAACCGGTTATCATTTTTACAAATCTTGCCTCCTGAGAAAAATTATTTTTGCCAAGATTATTATATTTCTCTTTTTCATTTGTGTTCCATACATTTTTAAATTTTTTAATTTCTTTTTTGGAAGATTAATGTTTTACAGTTGACAGTAGACATAATAGTTTGTACATGCATAACATTTCTCAGTTTTCCACATAACGGTACAACTCCCAGTGGGTCCCCTGTCATCCTTTGCTAGCACCTGTATTTTCCCTGCCACACACTCCAGAGTCTTTTACTTTGGTGCAATATCAATGTATATTTTTCAGTCTCATTTATTTATTTTTTTTGCCTCCAGGGTTACTGGTGGTGCTTGGTGCCTGCACTACAAACCCACTTCTACTGGAGGCTACTTTTTCCCATTTTGGTTGCCCTTATTGTTATTATTAATGCTGTTCTTTTTGTTGGATAGGACAAAGAGAAATAGAGTGGAGGGGAAGACAGAGTGAGGGAGAGATGGACAGAAACCTGCAAATCTACTTCACTGCCTGTGAAATGACTGCCCTGCAGGTGAGGAGCCATGGGCTCGAACTGGTTTCCTTACACTGTTCCTCACACTTTGTGCCAGTTCTGCATAACCCACTGTTCTACTGCCAGCCTTCCTTCAGTTCATTTTCACCACTTAATTCAAAGTTTAATCTCTCAAAGATGGACACGTCGATACTGCCACTATAATTATACTTATGAGAATAGTTTTTATATTCTTCTTATAAGAATTAATGCATGATCTATATTATTAGCAATTGTTATTGGCAATCAAATAATCACATCTATACTAATAGGGATATTACTGAGTGAAGCAATTATCTTTAAACAGTCAAATTCAGAGAACAAGTCAGCTTCATATTTCCAGGAATTCCATAAGTAGTGATGATGCCACTTCCTTCATTTCTCCATTTCTCTCTTTATCTAAAACTTTAAATGAAGACACTGACTCATTAAATTTACTTATTTGGGTTGTAGAGTTGTCCTTTTTATTACGCAGGATGATTTTCATCCCGCTTGTCACCCTCGTGAGGGCATGCTGGCAGTGCCAGAGGAAATGTTGGTCCTTCCTCATCTGGAGTGTCTTCAAGACTTGCATTCTCAGTCTACAAAAATAGAACAGAAGTCAAAACACTTCCCACTCATGCCCATTTAATACAACACATAAAATATATGCTGCAGACATGAAATCATTGTGGATGGAAGAACTAATGTATGGCAACTTTTCATTCTAAGAATGCATGTCTATGTTCTTCATATTGATATCAATGTGCAACTATCACAGGGCACAGTGCTTGCCTTAATATGTTCAAAGAAGTCTCATAATAAATTTTCAACCAAGGAGATAGATCAGTGCTGTGGCAAAGACCTAACCTGAAGAACATACCTAAGTTCCAAGTCCAAACACAGCACCATATACAAGAAGGTGAGCTGTGTAAACCTGTGTGTGTGTGTGTGTGTGTGTGTGTGTGTATTCAAAACTACTGTAACAGGATAAAATTATTTTTGATAATCTTGTTTGTTTTTTCACACAAGGAAAGAATGATTTACCATTAAGTATTTTTGTTTGTTTAACTAATTCAGGGCTTTGAAGCTGGGTCATTGGAGCCTGTTTGCATAACCTCTGTTCAAACTCCCTCAACCCTGAATGCCCAGAGTTATGGTCAATGGGAAACCAGATACAGGAACTAAATCTCCCTCAAAATGAACACCTCTGCTCCCCCATACATCACCAAGGAAAGAAACGCACCCTCTCTGCAATTCTGCGTGCAGTGATGGATAATTCTAACTGCATGCCAGTGTGTCTGTTCTGAAGGAGAAAGGAGAAGGACAGTCCTGTATGGACCTCCCCACGTCGTCTTGGTGGTCCTCGTTCCTCTTCAGTCTACAAGATCAGAGCAAAGCATCACGGTGTTAGTGATCTTCTGGGCAGTCCCATTTCAACGGACGAGAATGAAATCAAGGCACATTCTTCTAATGAATCCTTCAAGGACATGCATGACAGCTTTCGTGGCTGCTTCTGAATCTATGTTTCCAAGAAAAAGTACCTTCACAGGATTGATTTCTCCATACAAAAACACCTACCACCTCCTACCAAAGAGATCTGATTTACAGAAGAGTCCTTGGAGATGTTTTCAGACAAATGAACTTCCTGCTGGAAATTTCATCCAATCTAGAGTACAGGATTGGTAATTTCATCAAGTTCAAACCTGGGCATCACTTATCAGAGGTCTAAGAGGTGAATTTAACTTGCTCAGTCTAATGGTCCAAAAATAGTCTCCACAGAAAATAATGAGAAATGTTTTATGTCAAAATCAGACTTTTTTATAAATCTTATTGACAGAAGGAAAAAAAAGCACCAACTTGGGAGCTACTCTCTTTCCTGATGCAGCTTTCTAGTTCTATTTTCTACCCTGATGCCACCTCCAAGGTTATACCTTTGGCTGACCTGCATGTTGGCTCTCAGGCTCCAGCAATCATCAGTAATGTCATGGGCTCCTTGGAATATTTCGAAAAATTATTTCTAATAATTCTTTCCAAGACGGAAATCTCAAATCTTAGCTCCTATATTTCTGTCTTTAAATTCCAGATTATTTAAAAAAAATGATCTTTGTATCTCAATGCTATTTCAGACACCAAATTGAAGATGCTATCATGTTGTCAACCTGACTCTTCCAGGGAGAAAACCTTACCAATGTACACTGGGACCCCACCTCCCCAGAGCCCTGCCCCAATAGTGAAAGATAGAAACATGATAGGAGTATGGGCTGACCTGCCAATGTCCATGGTTAGTGGACAAGCTATTACAGAAGCCAGACCTTCTACCTCTCCATCCGACAATGATACTGGATCCATACGCACAGAGACATAAAGAATAGGAAAGCTTCCAATGGAGGGGACGGGAAACAGAACTCTGGTAGTGGGAAATATGTGGAATCTTTACCCCTCTTATCCTATAGTTTTGTTGATATGTTCCATTTGACAGATACATTAAATAAACACAACAGCAAAAAAAACATCAGTCCTGCTAAGTAAAGGACATATTACGGTCTATCATGACTGAATTCTGTTAGGAGTCAAAATACGCTTTCTTCACCTATGAGATCCAGTTCCTGCCTGTGCACTTAGTAGTGGCTGCTATGTCATGTCACCTTGGTGCAGTGCATGACCTCTAGGCCAGCTCCTGTTGGTCTGTGAGCTGGGGTGACAATCTCAGTCAAATCCCATAGGATGTCTGTGAGAGTGATGGACAAAACAGACACCTGGAGCTCCCAGTGCAGTGCCAGGAAGAGGGTGGGTGCTACGCAGAGCTTTGGATGAGGTAAATGATATGAATTTTCTTTTCTTTTTTAACTATTTAAAGGGTTTTTATTTATTATTAGATAGAGAAGAGAGGAATTGAGAGGGGAAGGGGAGATAAGGTGGGACAGAGACACCTGCAGAACTGCCCCACCATTCGTGAAGCTTTCCCCTTTCCGGTGGGGATCAGGCGTTTGAACCTGGAATCATGCATACTGTAATGTGTGTGCTTATGCAGATGTGCCTCCGCCTGGCTCCAATGATTTGAATTTTCCTGTAAGCTATACTTTGTGTCTTGGTGTCAATCATTTCTCTCTATTCAAAACACTTAACAATGAAAAAGAAGGCATCATGATATAAACATGTAAATTACAAATGTTTAAAATTGTATTTTCCTATTTATTTGATAGAGACAGCCAGAAATCAATGGGGAATGGGTTGTGAGAAAAGGAGAGAAATGGGCGGAGCCAAGATGGTGACTTGGAGGAAGCTGCTGGTATGGGCTCTTACATCAGGGGCCGGATAAGGTAAGATATGGGGCTGTGAGCAGGACGGTGAACAAGAAGTCCTACCTGTGACACCAAGGAGGGGTCCTGTGACTCTAGTTGGGTTAGGAAATGGAGGAAAAAGAAAAGACATTTTCTGATTATTGTTGAAGCCATCCCTCCCCTCCACCAGATAACCACTCCCCAGGGCTTGGAGAGCTGGTCCTAGCAGGCTCCCAGATGAGCTTTCATCCTTATGACTATGAGTCCCTATTCAAGGAAATAGACACTGATACCAAGAAATAGAAAGACAGCCCATGCTCATGGATTGGAAGACTCAATATATTCAAAATGAATATTCTCCCTAGAGCCATATACAAATGTAATGCAATGTCCAGCAAAGTTACACCATACTTCCTCTTAAGAGAATAGGATAAAAACTACAGTCATGGGGAGTCGGGCTGTAGCGCAGCGGGTTAAGATCAGGTGGCACAAAGCACAAGGACCAGCATAAGATTCCCGGTTCGAGGCCGGCTCCTCAACTGCAGGGGAGCCGCTTCACAGGTGGTGAAGCAGGTCTGCAGGTGTCTATCTTTCTCTTCTCCTCTCAGTCTTCCCCTCCTCTCTCGATTTCTCTCTGTCCCATCCAACAACGACAACAACAATAATAACTACAACAATAAAATGACAAGTGCAACAAAAGGGAATAAATAAATAAAATAAATATTAAAAAAACAAAATACTATTAAAAAAATTACAGTCATTTAACTGGAACCAGAAAACACCTAGAATTGCCTTAACAATCTTAGGAAAAGAAATAGAAATGGAGGCTTCACACTGCCATATCTCAAGCTATATTATAAGGCCATCATCATCAGAACTGCCTGGTACTGGAACAAAAATAGGCACACAGACTAGTGGAACAGAATTGAAAGCCCAGAACTAACCCCCACAACTATGGACGTCTAATCTTTGATAAGGGGGCCCAAAGGATTACATGGAGGAAGAAGGCTCACTTCAATAAATGGTGCTGGGAAAACAGGGTTGTAACATGCAGAAGAATGAAATTGAACCACCTTATCTCACCAGAAACAGAAATCAACTCCAAATGAATCAAGGGCCCGAGCGTTAGACCAGAAACTATCAGACACTTAGAGGAAAGCATTGGTGGAACACTTTCCTACCTAGACCTCAAGGATATCTTTGATGAAACCAAGCCAACTACAAGGAAGACTAAAGCAGAAACAAACCAGTAGGAATACATCCAATTGAAAAGTTTCTGCACAGCCAAAGAAACTATCACACAAACAAAGAGACTCCTCACCATGGGAGAAGATCATCACATGCAAACATCAGACAAGAGACTAATCACCAAAGTATACAAAGAGCTGAGCAAACTTAGCACCAAAAAAGCAAATGACCCCGTTAAAAAGTGTGCAGAGAATAAGAACAAAAGATTCACGACAGAGATCATCCAAAATGCTAACAAACATATGAAAAATAGCTCCAGGTTTCTGATTGTCAGGGAAATGCAAATAAAGACAACATTGAGATACTATCTCACTCCTGTGAGAATGGCATACATCAAAAAGGACAGCAGCAACAAATGCGGGAGAGAGTAGAGTGTGGGGACAGTGGAACGTTTCTGCACTACTGGTGGGATTGTAAATTGGTCCAGCCTCTCTGGAGAGCAGTCTGGAGCACTCTCACAAGGCTAGACATGGACCTTCCATATGACCGAGTAATCCCTCTGCTGGGGACATACCCGATGGACACCATAACACCCAGCCAAAAAGATATGTGTACCCCTATGTTCCTAGCAGCACAATTCATAAGAGCTACATCCTGGAAGCAACCCAAGTACCCAACAGCAGATGAATGGCTGAGAAAGCTGTGGTCTACATACACAGTGGAATACTACGCAGCTATAAACAACAGTCAACACACCTACTCTGACCCATCTTGCATGAAGCCAGAAGAAATTATGTTAAGTCAGCTAAGTCAAAAAGATAAAGACAAGTATGGGATGATCCCACTCATAAACAGAAGTTGAGAAAGAAGAACAGAAAGGGAAACTCAAATCAAGATCTGACTAAATTTGTAGTAGGGCACTAAAGTAAAAGCCCTGAGTGGAGGGTGAGGGTGGATCTTCAACTTCATGAGACTGGGGGGTGAGCGGAGCGAGAGGATGTGACACTGACTTTTGGGGGGGGTGGGAATTGTGTTAAGTACACTCCTATCAATTTGTAGTCATTTAAATCACTATTTAATTAGTCTGAGAGGGGAAAGTTGATTGGATGTCTCAAACTATTTAGGGCACAGACTGCGTCTTTTGAATACATAGGCTGAGTCTTTGATAGGTTGACTCTCTTATAAGCTTTGTCCAGGGAGAACAAAAGAAGCTGGTAGCATCGCTATATGCAAATAATGTCAAAGGCAATAAATTATGGTGCTGGTGTGTATGATATAGCAACTCCAAACAAAGGGATTTTTCAAAGTTTACCCATTTGCCAAACAATGTGATTATTGCAATAAATAACTATTGTCTTCTTTTTAAAAAAAATTATTTAAGAGAGGATAAATTAACAAAACCATAGGGTAGTCTTCTTAAACCCTAGGACAACAGGAATCTCCCTTTCTTCTACAGAGCCTATGTTTCTCCCAATCCTGATACCTCTGGGTGGGGCTCACTTCCCTGCATGCTTCTCTCCAATGAGGCTAAATGATATTGCATCCACCGATTCCAACCTGATCAATGCAATGAGTACCATCTCAGCATGCTTCACCTCAGACTTGGTACAGAGACGTAAGGCATGGATTGCCAACCCTTCACCCTCATCACTCGGGTGAGACCTTGGCTTTCATTGTGTTCTCTAAGTCCATTCCAGGAGCTTCCTTCCTAATGACATACCAAAAGCTAGATATAGGCCAGGGCCTACCAGATTGAGCATATATTAACATGTATTCATAAATTAGGGCAAAATATAGACCTAAAGGCAAAAATACACAATAGTCTGTAGTGAGTCAGTATCAAGTGTATAATGAAATAGTGTCCACATAGACTTAGATACCCTCATCACCTACTTCCTATTACAGCTCTCTCACTCACGCCAAAGCTAACCTTAGCAAAGCAAGGACTGCAAAAGCTGAATATGGGCAACAGACTGGCATATTTTCACGATGACTCTTTAGTCACTACCAGGCTGTTCCTCCAGCTGGGGCACTAATCGGGCAGTCCTGAGACTCCTAAACAGACTTGATGGGTCTAGAACTCAAAGAAATCCCTCTCTCCATGGAAGGAAATGATTTCGTGGAAACTGAAATCTCAGGGTGTTGCAAAACAGGCTGTGGGATGGTGGCATACCAATAAGAGCCCATACATTCCCATGGTCCACGACACAGGTTGAAATCCTTGATCCCCAGCTGTGAGAGGAAGTTTTACAAAAGGTATCAAATGCTGCAGGTATCCTACTCTTTGCTTCTTTAAATCTCTCTTTCCTCTTGATTTTTCTCTCTCTCCCCAGTCAATACATTAATTGTAAATAGACACAAAATGCAAATGATCTAACTTCTCTCTAAGTAAGATATTTGGCCTTTGTGTAAATATAAATAAGAAAAAGATACGTGGGAGAGTTAGTCAGTATCCCTCAAAAACAACCTTAAAGAAAATTTGAGCTACCTCACGGGCTGAAGTGAACCTGTATAAGAGCCACTGTGAACCAGGTCTAGGAACAAGGCAAAATTAAATCACAATCCCCAAAGGAAACCCCGGCATCACCTCATAAATGGAGGAAATCTTGAGTGTGGTCACAACCTCCACCAGGGGGTCTCGTTCCTCCAGGAGGGAGAGAAGCCACAGTAGGTTCTCTGCATCTACCTGGCCCTCTGAGGATTCGGTGTCTTCAGAGTCTGAATTGAGGTAGTGTTCTTCATCCTGCTAACAGAGAGGAAAGCATCAGCCTCCATCAGATCATCTAGCTGGTGCTTTCTTTAAGAAAAAAGCTTGCACTGGAGAACTCTGCTACTTTTTTTTGGTGAGCCACTGCTGCCTTGGCTGCTGGAAGCTCAGACACATGTGTCTATCGAAGTTGAAGAAAAACCTTTGTTCAGCGTGTTCCCTCTGCACCTCCTCTAAGCAAGTATCTGTGTGACCCACCCAGAAATATTCATAGAAGCTCAAAAGAAAAAAACAAAACCCTGTTAACATTTTTACCATCTCAGAAGCAGAGACTCTCAGCATAGCAGGCTGGTCACAGATTTAGATATTTGTACACTTGACAAACCAGAGGTGTAAGAACAGTTGTGGAGAAGGTACTGCACAGACCGTCATCCAAACTCCACATGAGCTTCCCCCAGCAAGCAGGGCAGCCCCATGAGCACAGGCCCCTCCTTCCAGTCAATTTGTCACTCACCTCGCTAGAAAATTCCTCTTCCGAAGCTGTTAAAAAATATTCGTCGATCCCTGTGCAAGCATCCTTTACTTTGACATGCTCCGCCACCATCACTGGCTGGTCTTCTTTGATGTTTTTCATGAGTTCCTCCTCTTCCTCTTCAATGTCCTCCATCTCCTCCTCCTCCTCCATCTCCTCCTCCTCCTCTTCCTCTTTAACCTCCTCCTCCTCTATCTCCTCCTCCTCTTCCTCTTCTAGCTCCTCTTCCTCTTCCTCTTCCAACTCCTCTTCCCCTTGCTCCTCCAATACCATCCAAACCATTTTCTCTTCTTCTTCCTCCTCCTCCTCTTCTTCCTCCTCCTCCTCTTCCTCCTCCAGCTCCTCCTCCTCTTCCTCCGATACCATCCATAACATTTTCTCTTCTGCCTCCTCCTGCTCCAACACCATCCACACCATTTTCTCTTCTTCTTCTTCTTCTTCTTCTTCTTCTTCTTCTTCTTCTTCTTCTTCTTCTTCTTCTTCTTCTTCTTCTTCTTCTTCTTCCTCCTCCTCCTCTTCCTCCTTCTCCTCCTCCTCCTCTGCCTCCTCCTCCTCTGCCTCTTCCTGCTCCTTCTCCTTCTCCTGCTCCTCTTCCAATACCATCCACACCATTTCCTCTACCTCCTCCTCTTCCTTCGCCCTACACACCAAGTCCTCTTCCTCCTCTTCTTCCTCCAGCAATAACTCCTCCAACCTCACACACTCAGGTTTTTCCTCCTCATCCTGCTCCTCCTCCTCCTCCTCGTCCTCCTCGTCCTCGTCCTCGTCCTCCTCCTTCTCCTCCTCTTCCTCCTCCTCCTCCTCCTGCTCCTCCTCCTCCTTTGGCTTCAGCTGCTCCACCTGCAGGCAAACAAGTTTCTTTATATGCTCTTCCTCATTCTCCTCAGTCAGAGAAAAACATCACAACATAGCAGGTCTTGGAGCCATTTCCATTGCCAATAATGTGAGTAAAATCTACATTCAGACACACTCTAATCCCCGCTGTTGAAAGCACTGACAGAGGATGACAGTGAACATCTGACAGACTGGAGGGAAATGGCAAGTAGGGATTTCAAAACCCTGCATGAGGGTGTCACTGCAGCAGCCTCCTAATCTCAGGGGAAATGGCACTGAACAGGACTCAGAAAGACTGCATCAACCAAAATGCAGTGACATGAGAACATGCTAAACGGGGTGCAGAATAAACCACCACCCAAATCACATCCCCAGTGAGATCAGAGAAGGGACCAGGTACCTCTTGGAGGATGGGGGCCTCCTGGCCAGCCAGCTGCTCCACGTAAACTCTGGGCTCACCCTTGGCCTGAGCAACTGCCTTCAGCTGCTCCACACACAGGCTGGAGGGTACACACACCTCCTCCTCCTCCTCCTCTGCCTACAGAAGACAGCAGACAGCACATTAGAGCAGGTCCATCTCTAGTCAACTACAAACTAAATATACACAAACTAATTAGCCTGAGGAAATCTCTGTCTCCTCTCTCTCTCTCTGTCTCAATTTTCTTTTTTTAAGATTTTATTTTTATGAGAAAGATAGGAGGAGAGAGAAAGAACTAGACATGACTCTGCCACATGTGCTGCCAGTGATCAAACTCGGGACCTCATGTTTGAGAGTCCAAGCTTTACGACTGCGCCACCTCCCGGACCACTTCTCTCAATGTTTTCTTGCCACCAGTGTTATCATTGTGGAGTCAGTGGCAGCATGACAGAAATCCATACCTACTACTGGCCATGTCTCCCATTTCTTGGTTGAGTTGAAGGGCAAAGAGAAATCGAAAAGGAGAAGGAAGAGAGGGAGGAAGGCAGATAGAGGCACCTGCAACCTGCACCTGCCTTGACCGAAGAACATGGAGTAGATATCCCCACAGAGCAGCTCCTACCTCACTGCCTGGAGCCAGGCACAGAGCCTGCAGCCCATCTGGCTGTCCCTGCTGGTTCTCACTCAGAGCTCCATCATTCCACTCCAGACACACTCACACCAAGGAGGGTAATTGGCAGCTTGAGGGCCTGGGCTCCATAAGCTCATCTAGAGGCTCCAGAGCACTGCTTCAATCCTACCCTCCTGTCTTGGGCAATGATCATGAAAGACCGTGGGTTCAACCACCACCTGCCTCGGCCTCACCTCAACAGTCCTCATGGGATTTTCCTCCCCACACCCAGCCCCTAAACAGACACATAGACATACAGATGCACACACACACACACACACACACACACACAAAGAGAGAGAGAGAGAGAGAGAGAGAGAGAGAGAGAGAACTGCAAGGGAAGCTGTCCTTGGAGAGCTCAGAGAGAAATCCTGATCCGGATTACTCTAGGACACACAGTTTTACCTGAGTGCAGGCACAGCAAGGAAGACATAATATCCAATTTAAAAAGCAATTTCTTTCTGGACTCTGTTCGGGGGTGTTCTGGTGCCTATTTCTCCAGAAACTGGGAAAACAGCATGAGAACATTTTCACGCAGGAAAGATTCCAGTGAAATGAACTGGGTAGGGGCCAATGTACCCGCCTGGTTACAGGGGTTCCATGTTCTACTCACACCAGGCATGAGAACTGTGAGCTCACTTCCTGCAGACATAGCCTCTCCCTCACATATCAACTTATCTAATAGTGCTTTCCACGTCCAGGGCAACCTGAGGTTATAAAAGGAATGAAAGACTGTGGACAATTGTTCAATCCAGTATTTCAGTTGGAAGGGACCTGAAACTAGAGAAACTCTGATGAGGCTTGGTGTTATCGAGACATGAGCTCACAGGCTACAGCCACCTGTCCATCTGTGCTTCGCAGTCTGACTTGACTCCGAGAAACACTCAGCAGATCACTTCTGACAGGACATCCACACCATAATCAGGCACTTCTTTGAAGACAGCCTATGAGTGTTCACAAAGCTGGCTGTCCTCTGAGAAACTACACTGACACAATCATAATAGTAGTGGCATCTGAGCCTTCAGCGAGTGGTGACCTTTTTGTGCTTACCATTCTAGAATTGCTGCCTCCTAGGGAGCCTAGGGTGAGATTTCCTCACAGAAAATGCAGTTCTATCATGCTGCACCCATCCACCATTTTCAGGTTGACTGACAATGGAATTGGTCAAAACACTGAGACAGGTTTCTGCAGGAAGCAGCGAAGTCATGCAGACAGTTCACAGCCCACTTCTCTCTGTTCTCTGGTAAGCTTCAAAGGAACTCAGAGACAAGCCGAAGATGCATCCAGGTCCACTGACAGATCACTGCCCTCCAAGCCCCCAAGTCAGGCCAACTAGAGGATCACACCCCAGCAGAGAGCTACTGCAGCTCACGGGCCACAGGCCTAAGCACCAGTTCAGTCCTGCTAGTCACACTCTGGCTTACTAGGGAGGAGCCGGCTCTTGCAGACACTCTGATCCAACTTGATAAGCTAAGGGCCTTGCTTTGATCTCTCTGACCTTGTGACTGTGCAGCCATGCCAAGAGTCATGACGAAATCTGTGAAACCCTCACCTTTTTCCCTGCTTGTCTAATATACAGGCTTCAGCAAGCCTGTTTTCCTACCCCTGACATGCAAGTGCTGCCTAGTCCTTGATGTTCCTGACATTCAGTCCTCCTCATCTGTTAGGAGGTTCTTTGTTCTTTGCTGAATTTGGGGAGCTCTTGATATAATTGATTATGAGTCTTTTGTCTGATGTATGGCCTGCAAAGATCATGTCCTCTTCTGAAAGGAGTCGCTTTGTTGGGGAGGTGCTTCCCTTTGCTGTGTAGAAGCTTTTCATTTTAGGGAGTCCCTTTTGTTGTTGTTATGCTTGTTGCTCTTTGCTTTAGTCTTTCTCTGGCAATTGGATTTGTATTACAGAAGATGCCTATAAACTTTAGATGGAAGTATGTTCTGCCAATATTTTCCTCTAAGTCCTTGATAGATTCTGGCCTAAAACCTAGGTCCGCAATTCATTTAAAGTTTATTTGCATATGTGTGTGTGTGTGTGTGGTGTGTGTGTGTAGTGGTTCAATTCTACTTGTCTGCATGTTTCAAACCAACTTTTCAGAACTTTGGTTCAGTATATGTGAATAAGTCAATATGATCTATTGCATCAATTAAAAAATAATAATACTGTAACCACATGATTATCTCAACAGATGTAGATAAAGCCTTAGATAAAACCCAACATCCTTTCATAATCAGAACTTCAAAAATGAAATAGATGGAATTTTCCTTAACTTAGTGGTGTCCATATACAACAAACCAATAGGCAACTTCATACTACATTGTGAGAAACTGAAAGCATTTCCACTTAGGGCAGATAGTAGGGATGTATGTTTCCTATGATTGTTATTATTCCACATAATGTTGGAATTTCTTGCAATGTCAATCAGGCCAGAGGAACGAATTAAAGACATTGACTGGAAAAGAAGAAGTCAAACTGTGACTATCTGCATATGATGTGATAGGATACAAAGAAAACCCTAATTAATCCAGCAAAAGCTTATGAGAATTATTTGGAAATAGAATAAGGTGTCAGGTTACAAAATGAACATGGGAAAAAATCAGTGGGAATTCCTTTCTGCAAACACTAAGTCCGAATAAATAAGTAGAATCAGAATGTGTTGGAAGATGGACAGGGCATTCCATGACCAAGGGAAAACCACTAACACTTCTATTTTGAGCACTGAAAATGCAACTGTTGACTTATACTCTTAGTAGTCAAGCTCAAGAGTGTAAAAAGGAATCATCATTGAGTATTTCATTTGTCTGTCAAAAATGTCAAGGGGCTCCAGCCTGACTTCCCTGGGCATATGACCCCACCAATGTATCCTGGAGCCCCACCTCCCCAGATCCCTGCCCCACTAGGGAAAGAGAGAGAGAGAGGCTGGGAGTAAGGATTGAACTGCCAATACCCATGTAGAGTGGGGAAACAATTATAGAAGCCACACCTTCTACATTCTGCGCCCCTTAATAGCCCTGGGTCCATATTCCCAGAGGGGTAAAGAATAGGATAACATCCAAGGCAGGGGTGGGATACAGAGTTGAGCAGATGAGAACTGTAACCCTCTTATCCTATGGTCTTGTCAATATTTCCACTATATAAATAATTGAAAAAAATGTCAAGGGGCACGAAGTTTATTACAGAGAGGAATCCACATGTGTCTGTTTGGATCCCAGTCCTTAGCCATCTCAAGAGTGGCCCAAATGCTCAGGGAGTTATCCATGAGGTTGTGTCTTTGAATTGCTGTCATTTCTCAGAACTCACTGCGGTTACTGAACAAAGATACTTCCTACTGCCTGATGCAACTGCTCTAGTGGGTGATCAGGATGGTTTTAATTAGCAACTGTGGTTGGAGGTAACCAGGTAAGTTTTGATGTCTTCATTCCACTGGGACCTGAGAGGAGAACTTTATGGTCATGGGCCTTCTCCCAGACACATGCTAGGTAAGTTGCAGGGATATTTGAATGAGCCATACATAATCCACTGAGACAAAGTGGTAATTCTTTTAACCATATGGGAGAATGTGACTACATACCACCAACCAAACTTTTTCTTTTGTTCTTTCTCGCCACAAATAGGCTCCCTAGCAAGAGGTGCAGTCACAGGCTTCCTCACTGTCAGGTTCATTTTCTGAGAAATGGAGGCATCAGGGAAATTCAGCTTTCTTCTGACACATTTCCAAGCCAGGCACAATATTCAGACACCATTTATTCTTTCTCCCTGTTTGGCAGCGATTGTTCCATCTGTACCACAGGCTTCAGGGGTGTGGCCCAGCCCCTGAGGCCCTATCCACTCAGAGCAGGGGGCTGAGCTCACCTGCCAGCAAACCCACTGATGACTCCCAGGAACTCTTCCTGGTAAAGAACGAAAGTTGGGTACCATCTTTCTGGACTTGCTGACATCTGCCTTCCCTTTCTCTGGGGACTTCAGCTTGACCTTTCTTGAGCAGCCATGTGGCACTGGATCTGGGATCTTGGACAGGAAGTGCTCTCTCTAAGGTCTGAAGCAGGTAGATGGTAAGAAGAATGGACTTGGAGGTTAAGGTCAGGTTACATGTTCTAAGGAAGGCATGTGGAATAAGCCATGAAAATAGAGCAACTCAGAAGGGGGCAGTTTGTGGGCTCCCCAGTAGATCTTATATGTTGTTCATTTTATAGAACTTTTATTTTCTAATACTAATGTTATATTTCTTCCTCATTGGTTTAAAGAGTCATTTGGGCAGAGACAGAAAATCTCACTTGATATTGTACTGCTTCGCCATGTGTGTGATGCACATTTGAGCTGCTAATCCATGAAGATCAAATTGATGTGAGCCGAGGCCCATATTTAGCCTAGGATGAGCAGTGATTTGAAGAGCCTACTTTGTGGAAGGGAATGCTCTATGGGTGATAATTGAGTATGGACCGACCAGTCAACGCCCATGTTCAGCGGGCAAGCAATTACAGAAGCCAGACCTTCCACCTTCTGCAACACTCAATGGCCCTGGGTCCATGCTCCCAGAGGGTTAGAGAATGGTAAAGCTATCATGGGAGGGGGTGGGTTATGGAGATTGGGTGGTGGGAATTGTGTGGAGTTGTACCCCTCCTACCTTATGGTTTTGTTCATTAATCCTTTCTTAAATAAAAAAATAAAAAATAAATAAATAAAATAAAATAAATAGTTTGTTAATGTTAAATGTGTGTCTTTTCATTCCTTTATTGGGGGCTTAATAGTTTACACTAAACCTAAAATACAGTAATTTGTACACATGTAAAATTTTGTCTTAATTTAAACGAATTTAATATTTATTTATGATTATTATACATGTTATGGCAAAATATTTTGTTTACAAACGTTAACAATACAAGATAGAATGGTTGGGTGAGAGCATCACTCTGCCCTATGAATCTAGGAATTGAACTTGGCAGCTCAAATTCAGAATCAAATCCACCATCCATTATCTGTACTGCATCCTATCCTCAACTGGAAGTCATTTCAACTATTTTAGTTCTTATTTCATTATCCTAACCATTTCCCCTTCTTTAATAATTCTGACTATATTCATTTATTGGGTGGAGACAGTCAGAAATTTAGAGCAAAAGGAACGAAGCTGAGAGAGAGAGAGGGGAAGAGAGAGAGAGAGAAAGTGAGACAGAGAGAGAGAGAGAGAGAGAGAGAGAGAGAGAGACCTGCAACACTGCTTCACCTCTCATAAAGCTGTCCCTCAGCAAGTTAGCATCAAGGGCTCAAACCTGTGTATTCTTGTGCTCAAGCAGATGCTGTACCACTCAGCCTGTTTCCCTCTTCTTTTTCTATCTTAAATTCTTCTTCTTTTTTACTCACTTGATCATTTCCCTTATCTTTTTATACATAAATTTTTATTTGTAAAAAGGAAACACTTATAAAAAAAACACCAGATAAGTGGGGTACAACTCTACACAATTCCCGCCTCCGGAACTCTGTATCCCATCCCCTCCCCTTATAGCTTTCCTATTCTTTAACCATCTGGGAGCATGGACCCAGGGGCATTGTGGGATGCAGAAGCTGGAAGGTCTGGCTTCTGTAATTGCTTCCCCACTGAACTTGGGCTTTGAAAGTTTGATCCATATTTCCAGCCCACCTATCTCTTTCCCTACTGGGTGTGGCTCTGGGAAAGTCGGCCTCATTGGTGATGTTGTATGTCCAGGCAAGTCCGGTAGGCATCATGGTAACATCTGGAACGTGGTGGCTGAAAAAACAGTTAACATGTAAAGCCAAACAAATTGCTGACTAATCATGAACCTACAGGCTAGAATAGTGCAGATGAAGATTTGGGTTCTCCATTCTGAAGATAGCTAGTAGGCCTCTTGCAGTTGTATTCCAAAGGAGTATAGCCATTTCCCTCATCTTATGCTTACTATCTTTTCTATCTTATTTCACTGTACACAGTTTACACATCTCCTATCTTCCTATATGAGTTTTCTTTGCTTTTTCTCTTTAGATGTTCTGTGGATCACAGTGATATTGGTGGAGCTGCAGCTGGTGACAGTGATATGGTGTTGCTAATGTTATAAATTTGACTATGGTGGTCTGCCAATGAATGGCATGTCTGTGAGTAGACTATGTGGTTCACTTGATTTTGCCCATTCATCTGCACTAAAACATTTCTGCATAATTTTTTTCTCATATAAACATTGAAATTTTGGGGACTGAGGATAAGCATAATGATTATGTGAAAGAATTTCATGCCTGAGACTCTAAGATCTCTGGTCCAATCACCTGCACTAGGATAAGCCAGAGTAGAGCAGTGGTCTAGTAATTCTCTCTCTCTCATTCTCTCTCTCTCCATCCTCTCTCTCCTCACTCTCTCTCTCTCTCTCATTAAAAAATGAAAGACAAAATAAATACAATTTTCAAAGGGCAGATGACATCACCAATGTGTACTGGAACCTCACTTCCCCAGAGAGCCCTCCACTCACACCAGAAATATAGAGACAGGTTGGGGGTATGAATCGATCTGCCAACACCCATGGTCTGTGGTGAAGCAATTACAGATGCCAGACCTTTCACATTCTGCATAGGCGTAAGGATCCCAGTTCGAGACCCCTGTTCCCCACCTGCAGGGGCTTCGCTTCAGAAGTGGTGAAGCCAGTCTGCAGGTGTCTTTCTTTCTCTCCCCCTCTCTGTGTCCCTCTGTCTCAGTTTATCTCTGTCCTATCCAACAACGATAACAGCAATAACAACAATAATAATAACAACAACAATAAACAACAGGGGCAGCAAAAGGGGAAAAATAGCCTCCAGGAGCAGTGGATTCATAGGGCAGACACCAGACACCACGAATAAATAACCCTGGAGGCAAAAAGAAAAAAAAGAATTTTGGTTTATACTCCCATAGGAATTATAAAACAAAGAAATTTCCAATGGAGGGGATGGGATATAGAACTCTTGTGGTGGGAAATGTCCATACATGGGATTGTACTCCTGTTATCTTACATTCTTGTTGATATTTATTACATCACTAATAAAACTAAACAAGATTAGAATAAATAAGTGAAAATGAAAAATGCTAAATTTTGCTCCCCTTTGATGAAATGAGGGGAAGTGCGGGGTGGGATGAATCAGGAAGAGAAGGAAGAGCACTGGGTGACTTCATAAGTGGGTGTACCTCTGAAAACAGTGTCAGATAGAAGAACAGAGCATGGAATTCAGACTAAGGGTGGTGTGCTGCACCAAAGCAAGGGATTGTAGAGAAGGAATGGGATTTGGAGCTGGAGGAGTTTGGGGGCATAGGTTGGGAATGAAAGTATTCTTTAGACAGCTATCACCTGTGGGGGGAGATGTGGCCACGTGTAGACACTTATGCTGTAAACCATTAACCCCACAATAAAATGGAAAAAATATATGCTGGATAAGAATTTAATCAAATTTTTTTCGACTGTAACAAGGTAATTAACTATATACACACTTCGATATCATTCACAAACACTGCAATCATCCAGTTGGTTCTATTCTAATCCTTTGTACACATTTAAAAAATATTTCTGAACTGTAGAGGCAGCACATTGTTCCTGCACAAAAGTTACATGTGTGAGGCTCTGAGGTCCCAGCCTCAATCCCTAGTACTACCATAAACCATAGATGAGCACGGCTCTAGTCTCTGTCTGCCAGTCTGTCTTTATATTTCTGTGATTAAAAATTAAAAGGAAATATCTGGGAGTCAGGCAGTAGTGTAGTGAGTTAAGCACAGGTGGTGTGGTGTGAAGAGCAAGGACTGGCCTAAGGATGCCTGTTAGAGCCCTCGGCTCCCCACCTGCAGGGGAGTTGCTTCACAGGCAGTCAAGCAGGTCCGCAGGTGTCTGTCTTTCTCTACCCCTCTCTGCCTTGCCTTCTTATTTTCATTTCTCTCTGTCCTATCCAACAGTGATAACAACAATAATAATAATAACAACTAAAACAATAAGAAACAAGGACAACAACAAAGGGAACAAATAAATGAAAAATAAAACACTTATTAAAAAGGAAATATTTAAAGATAAAACATAATTTTAGGGATGGGGAAATAACAATACAGTTTTACGAAAGAAAAACCTTCATGACTGAGATGTCGAAGTCACTGGTTCAGTCTCCTACATCCCCATGCATTTGAGCTGAGCAATGGTTTGATAAAAATAAAAATAATCGGGAGTCGGGCTGTAGCGCAGCGGGTTAAGCGCAGGTGGCGCAAAGAACAAGGACCGGCATAAGGATCCCGGTTCGAGCTCCGGCTCCCCACCTGCAGGGGGAGTCGCTTCACAGGCGGTGAAGCAGGTCTGCAGGTGTCTATATTTCTCTCCTCTTCTCTGTCTTCCCCTCCTCTCTCCATTTCTCTCTGTCCTATCCAACAATGACAACAACAATAACAACTACAACAATAAACCAATAAGGGCAACAAAAGGGAATAAATAAATATTAATAAAAATAAATAAATAAAAATAAAAATAATCAACACAATATTTCTATGTATTTATAAAACAACACTCATCTAAACAGTGAAATAAACCTATCAACAGTTGTTGCATCAACTCTTGATAATGATTTCTTCAAATCTTGGAAAATTCATTGACAGAAAAATGATTCATCAATAAAAGCCACGAAGTCTTGGTGTAGCCAATCCAAGAGGAAATCTCCAAGGCATCGTGATGAGTTGGAGAGACACACAAGGTCCCCCATAATGATTGCACTCATGGTCATGACAATGGCTAATCTGCAGGGTGGAAGACAAGCTCAGTGGTTGCATAGATGAGAGCTGAGGCAGAGGTTGAACCAGGAGCTTGAAGCTGTAATCAGTAAGCACTGAATAAAGGAAAATTCAGGACCAGGTGGCTTAACTAGTGAATTTTACCAGGATGATTAATGGTAGTAACACAATTTTTATAAAAGTTTCCACATGTAGAAATGAAAAAGTCAACCAAATTTATTTAGAATACTATCTTTACCTTCACCAAAACCACTCACAATGACCAAATACAATGCCCATATCCAGCAGTGTAGCAGTTATAGAAGCCAAGCCTTTCACCTTTGTGCACTCCATAATTGACCCTGGGTCCACACTCTCAGAAGGATAAAAAATAGGAAAGCAGGGGAGTCCCTTCACAGGAGGTGAAGCAGGTCTGCAGGTGTCTAACTTTGGCTCCTCCTCTCTGTCTTCCCCTCCTCTCTCCATTTCTCTCCGTCCTATCCATCAACCTCAACAACAATAATAACTACAACAGTAAAACAACAAGGGCAACAAAAGGGAGTAAATAAATTAAATATTTAAAAAATTTAATAAAAAAGAATGAGAGGACTTTTATTCAGTCAGACATCACCACTGCTATAATTAAGAAATTAATAATTCCATGTCTTGATCAAAAAGAGTTGTCCTTTTCTAAATTATCCTAGTTGTTCTAACTTTTATTTTATGGCTTTAAGAAAAACCCAGTATTGAACTGGATCATAGCCCATGTTCAAGAGGGGTTTATTCCAATAATTCAAGAATAGTTGAACACACAGAACACTTATGTGAATATACATTTGACAAAATAAGGACAACAATTATATGATGGACGCAGTGAAGTAAAGAAGGCAATCGAAGAATGAAATTCAGTACTCTTGGAGAACATGATAAAAATCAACAATTTATAGTGGGTTCAATGCAGTTCATGGTTAACATGAAAATTGTTCGCCCCCAAATGTTAATGACAGGCTAAAACAACTCATACTGTGTTAAGGCATAGGACTTGTGAAGCAGGGATTCCTATTTGTCCACTGGAATCACCAGACATCAGGGCAACTAGTTTTACCATAGTATAGGAAGTAAGACCTAAAGGTTTCATCAAAAATAAAAGAATGTGACATTTACAAAGCAGAAAGAAAAAGCAACTTGTTCTGTTTTCAAATGACCGTATATTATAGGTATAAAACCCCCTGAGGACTACCAATTAATAGAAGTGTACATAACCACCATTTCCACCACCAAAAGACCATGTCCCATACCATCTTCTTTCTCCCACTCCCTGCCCAGTGAAACTGAACATCCACCCTCACTCTCAACTCAGGGATTTTACATTGACTGACTACTCTAGCCACAGGTCCTTTGGAATAGAACCAAAATATGCCTACTAGCTGTCTACCAAATGGAGACCCTCCCGCCAACCCTTCATCTCCCCTATTCTGGCCTTTAGGTTCATGATTAGTCAACAGTTTGTTTAGCTTTATATGTTAACTCTCTTTTCAGCCACCAGGTTCCAGATGCTACCATGGTGCCAACCAGACTACCCTGGACAGACAATCCCACCAATGTGTCCTAGAGCTCTACTTCCCCTGAGCCCTCCCCCACTAAGGAATGAGAGAGACAGGCTGGGAGTATGGATCCAACTGTCAACGCCCATGTTCATCGGGGAAGCAATTACAGAAGCCAGACCTTCCACCTTCTGCTCCCCAGAATGACCCTGGGTCCATACTCCCAGAGGGTTAAAGAATAGGAAAGTTGGGAATTGGGTGGTAACACAGTGGGTTTGTGGTGTGAAGCACAAGAACCAGCAATAAGGATTTGGGTAGGATCTTCAGGCTCCCCACATGGAGAGGTGTTGCTTCACAAACAGTGAAGCAGATCTGTGGGTTTCTATCTCTATTTTTTTATTTTTTATTTAGGAAAGGATTAATTAACAAAACCATAGGGTAGGAGGGGTACAACTCCACACAATTCCCACTACCCAATCTCTATATCCAACCCCCTCCCCTGATAGCTTTCCTACTCTCTGTCCCTCTGGGAGCATGGACCCAGGGACATTTTGGGATGTAGAAGGTGGAAGGTCTGGCTTCTGTAATTGCTTCCCCACTGAACATGGGCGTTGACTGGTCGGTCCATACTCCCAGTCTGCCTCTCTCTTTCCCTAATAGGGTGGGTCTCTGGGAAAGCGGAGCTCCAGGACATATTGGTGGGGTCTTCAGTCCAGGGAAGCCTGGCCAGCATCCTGATGACATCTGGAACCTGGAGACTGAAATGAGAGTTAACATACAAAGCCTAACAAATTGTTGAGCAATCATGGACCCAAAACTTGGGATAGTGGAGAGGACCTGTTAGGGGGATACTCACCGCAAACTCTAGTGTACTTCTGCTTTCAGGTATATATTTTGCAGTAGTTTATGGATAGGTATGAACATATGCTCTCTCACACAGAAAATGGTGTATATCTAGGTTTTGGGACTTTGTTAGAAAGTGACACCTGAGATGGAATTAGAGTGTACTATGAAAGCAAAGGTCTCACCCGATTAATGTAGCTGAAGGGTTGTCATTCCACACGTGAAGTCTCTGGACTCAGTCTGAAGTGAAGCATGTTGAGGTGGCAATCGCTGTGTTGATTAGGTTGTGATGCAATGTTATTTGATATGGATTGGGAGAGACATACTGGAAAGTGGGCCCTATCCAAGGCTTCCAGGACTGGGGGAAGTACAGGCTCTATAGAGGAGATGTGAGGTCCTGCTGTCTAAGGGTTCAAAAAGCCAATCGATAGTTAATGTTATCTTCACATTAATTGGTAATTGGGTTAACTTTGAAAAGTCTTTTTGTTAGGGTTTGCTGTACAGTACCCAGTGTCTTGTATATAGCTCTGCTATTGATTGCTTCTGATCTACTTGGGCTAGGCTTTTGAGAGAATCTCCATATCAATTTCACAGCCTACATATTAAAAATATATGTATACTCCTAGCAAAATATAGACATATAAATCACTAGTTAATTAATAAGAGAGGGGAGAAATCAATTGTATGTCTCAAAGTTTTTCAAAACACAAACTGAATCTTTTTATTATATAGGCTGTGTATTTGATATGTGGACTCTTTGTCCCCACAACCTCTCCAGCATTTGTTGTTGCTGTCCTTTTTGATGTATGCCATTCTTACAGGCGTGAGGTGGTATCCTAGTGTTGTCTTAATTTGCATTTCTCTGACTATCAGTGACCTAGAGCAGTTTTCATATATTTGTTAGCCTTCTGGATCTCCTCTGTAGCGAATGTTTTGTTCATATCCTCTGTCCATTTTTGGATGGGGTCATTTTATTTATTTATTTATTTTTTGGTGCAAAGTTTGCTGAGCTCTTTATATATTTTGGTGATTAGTTTCTTGTCTGATGTATGGCATGTGAAGATCTTCTCCCATTCTGTGAGGGGGTCTCTCTGTTTGTTTAATAGTTTCTTTGGGTATGCAGAAGCTTTTCAATTTGAGATAGTCCTATTGGTTTGTTTCTCCATTAGTCTTCCGTGCAATTGGGTTTGATTCATCAAACATGTCTTTGATGAATCAAAGGAACGTGTTTTACCAATGTTTTCCTCTAAGTATTTGATTGTTTGATTGTTTCTGGTCTGTCATCGACGTCTTTGATCCATTTGGAGTTGATTTTTGTTTCTGGTGAGATAAACTGGTTCAATTTCATTCTTCTGCATGTTTCAACCCAGTTTTCCCAGCACCATTTATTGAAGAGAGCCTCCTTCTTCCATTTAATCCTTTGGGCCCCCTTATCAAAGATTAGATGTCCATAGGTGTGGGGATTTATTTCTGGGATTTCAATTCTGATCCACACGTCTGTGTGCCTATTTTTGTTCCAGTACAGTGTTGTTTTGCAGATGATGGCTTTAAAGTATAGTTTAAGGTCTGGGAGTGTGAAGCCTCCATTTCTGTTTCTTTTCCTCAAGATGGTTTTGGCAATTCTAGGTGTTTTCAGGTTCCAGATAATTGATTGTAGTGTTTGTTCTATTCTGTTAAAGTAGCTTGGTGGAACTTTGATGGGTATTGCATTACATTTGTATATGGCTCTGGGGAGAATATTCATTTGATGATATTTATTCTTCCAATCCATGAGCATGGAATGAATATCTTTCCATTTCTTGGTATCAATTTCTATTTCCTTGAGTAGCGACTCATAGTTTTCAGAATATAAGTCTTTCTCTTCTGTGGTCATCTTGATTCCTAGCTATTTGATTGATTTTGCTGAAACAGTAAATGGCAGTGATTTCTGGATGTCTTCTACTTCTTCAGATTTAGTGTTTGCATAAAGAAATGCCACTGATTTTTGTACATTGATTTTGTATCCTGATATCTTGCTATATTGCCCAATAACTTCCAGTAGTTTACTGCTGGATTCGGTAGGTTTTCCTATGTATACTATCATATCATCTGCAAATTGACGTCTTCCCTTCCATTCTGTATTCCTTTGATTGCCTTCTCTTGCCTGATTGCTATGGTAAGAATATACAGTACTATGTTGAAGAGTAATGGTGTCAGAGGACAGGCCTGTCTAGTTCCCGATCTGAGGGGGAATGCTTTCAGCTTCAGTCCATTGAGTATGATGTTGGCTGTAGGTTTGCTATATATAGACTCCACTATGTTGAGTAATTTCCCATCTATTCCCATGTTTTGTAGAGTTTTGAGCATTAATGTTGTTGGATTTTGTCAAAGGCTTTCTCTGCATCTCTTGAGATAATCATGTGGGTTTTGGCTTTGCTTTTATTGATGTGGTGAATGACATTGACTGACTTGTGGATGTTAAAGGAGCCTTGCATTCCTGGGATGATTCCCACTTGGTCATGAATGACAATCTGTTTGATATGTTGCTGTATCCGGTTGGCCAAGATCTTGTTTAATATTTTGGCATGTATGTTCATCAGCGATATAGGTCTGTAGTTTTCCTTTTTTGTTGTGTCCCTCTCAGCTTTTGGTCTCAGGGTGATGTTGGCTTCATAGAAGGTGGAAGGAAGTATTCCTGTTTCTTCAGTCTTGTGGAAAAGCTAACTGTTTCCTGAAAGTTTTGTAGAATTTGTTTTTGAAGCCATCTGGTCCAGGACTTTTGTTCTTGGGGAGATTCTTAATAAGGGTTTCAATTTCTTTGTCTGTGATTGGTGCATTTAGATTTTTTAGTTCTTCTTGGTTCTGTTTTGGAAGGGCATATGCTTCTAGGAATTGTTCCATTTCTTCCAGATACTCTAGCATAGTGGTGTGTAGTTCTCCATCGAAGTTTGTTGTTTTCGATGGGTTATGTTGTTTTCAATGGGCTGGCTTCACGGGCAGGTAACAGACAACCAGGGACTCATGGTTGAGCTGTAGGCAGTATCTCTTTATTCATGCAGGGCGCAGCACAATCTAAGACGAGCTAAGCTAATCTCAAGGTACAGTACTGTAAAACTCACAATGCTGTCTTTATATATACTTGCCAAGTAAGGTGGAAACAGGATGTGACGTAGAGAGAGTGGAGAGAAAAGTGACTGGTGAAAAACAGAGTGTGACAAAGAGGGGGCAGATTAGGCGAGAATCCTATCACTGAACCACAAATGCCCTGGAGGGAGGGTGGAACTTGTTAACAGTGGTTATGTAAATAGAATGAAGTGGTTATGTAAATAGAATAGTGTTAAGCAGGGGGGATTTAAACCAAATGAAACAGAAGGGGTCTCATGCATACCAACAGAAGTTTCGCATGATTCTTTGGATTTCTGTGGTGTCACTTGTGATATCTCCTCCATCGTTTACAATTCTATGAATTTGAGTCTTCTCTCTTTTTTGTTTGGTGAGTCTGGCTAGGGGTTTGTCAATTTTGTTTAATCTTTAAAGGAACCAATGTGTGGCTTCACTGATCTTTTGTATGGTTCTCTTATTTTCGATGTTGTTTATTTATGCTCTAATTTTAGTGATTTCTGTCCTTCTGGTTGCTTTAGGGTTCCTTTGTTCCTCTTCCTCTAAGGCTTGAGGTGTGCAGTAAGGTCGTTCATTTGAGCTTTTTCTTGTTGTTTAATATGTGATTGTATGGCTATAAGTTTCCCTCACAGTACTGCTTTAGCTGTGTCCCAAATATTTTGATAGGTTGTGTCTTCATTTTCATTTGTTTCCAGGAACATTTGAATTTCTTGCTTGAATGACTGTCTGACCCAGTGGTTCTTAAGGAGTGTGTTGTTTAGTTTCCAAATTCTGTGACTTTTCATAATTTTCTGTTTGTTGTTAAATGTTAGTTTTACTCAACTGTGGTATGAGGAGATACTTGGGATGATTTCAATGCTCTTTAATTCATTGTTGCTGGCTTTGTGGCCTAACATTTTGTCTATCCTTGAGGATGTGTTATGTGCACTTGAAACGAAGGTGCATTCCTGTTTTTTGGGGTGAAGGACTCTGGAAATGTCCAAGAGGTCTAGTCTGTCTATCTCTCCATTTAATTCTCTTGTACCTTAATTGATTCTCTTCTTTGTTGATATGTCTAAGTGTGAGAGTGGTGTATTGAAGTCTCCCACTCTTATTGTATTACTATTGATGTATTTTTGAAATTCTTTCAGTAAGTGCTTGATGTATTTAGATGGTCCCTCATTGGGTGCATAGATGTTAATAACTGTTAAGTCTTCTTGGCTGATTGATCCTCTAATCATTATGTGATGTCCTTGCCTATCTTTTATTACTTTAATTGATTTAAAATCTATTGTGTCTGAGATGACAATGGTTGTTCCATCCCTTTTCTGTGGTCCGTTGGCCTGTAAGATAGTTTTCCATCCTTTCACTTTAACTCTGTGTTTATCTTGTTGTGTCAGATGGGATTCTTGCAAGCAGCATATGGTTGGATTATGTTTTCTGATCCATCCCCCCACTCTGTGCCTTTTGATGGGTGAGTTTAAGCCATTGGAATGTATTGATATTATGCATTTAATGTATTGTTGTGCCATTGTTGAAAACATTTTTTTGTTTTTACTGATATATTGCAAGTATTATAGTGATGTTCTTATTTATAAGAGGTCTTTTAGAACCCCTTATATGTCCGGTTTGGTGATGGTTGCCTCCTTTAACTGTTGTTTGTCTAAGAGGGTTTTGACCCCTCCATCTAGTTTGAATGAAAATCTAGCAGGATATATTATCCTTGGTTGAAGCCCTTTTTCATTCAGGGCTCGATAGATATCTTGCCATTCTCTTCTGGCTTTGGGAGTCTGAGTGGTGATGTCTGCAGATAATCTTATCGGTTTTCCCCTGCATGTGACTTTTTGTTTCTCTCTAGCAGCCCTTAGGATCCTTTCTTTATCCTTACTCCGTTTAATTGTAACCTTGATGTGTCTTGGAGACTTCAGGTCTGAGTGGATTCTGTTTGGAACTCTCTGTGCCTCTTGAATCTTGATGTCCTTTCTGTTATTCATGTCTGGGAAGTTTTCTTCTATTATTTCCTCTAGAATGTTTGCTTCCCTTAGCTCTCTTTCTTTCTCTGGCTGGCCAATTATACAAATGTTACTTATTTTGAGATCATCCCATATGTCTCTGTTGTTGTCTTCAGTGTCTCTCAATCTCTTTTTGAGTTCTTTCGCCTCTTTTGTCATTTTCTCTAACTCATGCTCTGTCGGACTAATCTGTTTTCTGCCTATGTTAGTCTGCTTTCCCTTGCCTCAGCTTCTTCCCTCATTACAGCTATTTCAGCTTTCAGTTCTCTAATTGCATCAAGATAATCAGTATTTTCCTTGGGGGTCTCAAGTGTTGTTTCTCTGATACTGCCATTCATTTCCTCCAATGTTGTAATTAAAAAGCAGTGAAAGGAAAGATTTTTGATTACATTATTTTAAATTTAATTTAATATAAATTTCTTAATTAGCTAAGATGAGTAGGTAGGGGAGAGTCTGTAGAGGAGGTAGGAGTAAGGACACAAGTTCCTCCCATAATAGATAAGATGCCCTCTACCCTACTAATGAAAGATACCCTAAGAGTTAATTCTGATCAACCTAAGGGGGGGAGATATATGCTTTTATATAATATTAATAATAAAATATAAAATTGAGCTGGGTAAAAAAAAAAAAACCCTGTCCCAGATTACCTCAAACCTTGTGATCAGAGGCAGCTGATTGTTAAGAGAAAAAAAAATTTAAAAAATTCCTCAGGACTAGACAAGTATAGCTGAAATAGACAGTTATGCTAATCTGGTATCCACTGTATATTCTAAGGGCAGCTAAAGGAGGAAGGGAAGTTGAGCAGAGATACTCACAGTGAGAGTCCACTCTGAGTCAGAATTCTTCCCCAAACTAATTGCCAAATGTGTATCAGTGAATTCAAAAAAGCACACTGTTTGGTGGTGTGGGGGATAGGGCCTGTGGCTTTGGAAGCTGTAGGATTAAGGAAGAAAGGATGACAAGAATGAGAAAAAGAAAAGAAATAGAGAGAGAGAAAAAGAAAAGGTAAGAAAAAAAACATTAATAAAAGAGTGGTGAGAGGAGTTTTTTCTTTATTTATTTTTAATTATTTAATCAGCTATGCGCATTGGGGTGGGGTGGTTAGCTACTTAGAAAGAAAAAAGGCCAGAGGTTTCAGACAGGAATAGACTTAGAATGAATGATAATCCCTGGTGGGACAGGAATCTTGGTAAAGAAAGAAGCTCAGCCAGGGAGACTGCTAGGAGGTGGTCCCCAGATATGGGTTATGGGGGGGTTGCGGGGGTAGGAGAAGGAGGTGTGCTTTGGGATAAATAATTTAAAAGAAAAAAATGGTTTCCCTTTTTTTTTACTCTGTCTTTTAACCCAAATTAAGTTATAGTCACTCATTGGTGTCACCGCTAGGACCCCTTATTGACTGGCCTACTAAAGGCAGAAAATCCTACCGTTTCCAGAAGATGTGGTCAGAGCTCTAGCCAATAGCAGCTTCTCAGTCTGCCATCTTCCGGGAACCTCAGTTTCTATCTTTCTTTCCCTTCTCTGTCTTCCACTCCTCTCTCCATTACTCTCTGTCCTACCCAACAACAACAGCATCAATAAATATAAAAAAACAAGGGAAACAAAAGGGAATAAGTAAAAAATATATTTAAAAAAAGAATAGGAAAGCTATCAAGGTAGGGGACTGGATATGGAGTTGTTGTGGTGGGAATTGTGTGGACTTCTACCCCTCTTATCCTACTGTTTTGTCAGTATTTCATTTCTATAAATAAAAAAAGGGGGAAATCTTAAGGATATCATCAAATATGGTTAGAGCCAATATGTAAATCCTATAAAGTCACAGGAGGAAAAATATTCAGCTGTGATTATGTACAAACAATTAACAGAAAAGAATTGAGGGCTCAGAGCCACACAGAAGAGAGTTAAAAAGTACAATATACATAGGAATAAGTTTTACTAGGGAAATAAAAGAACTGCTCACTAAAAGCTGAAGACACTGATAAAGGATGTGGCACTTTGGGGTATGCATCTCCAGAGAAAAAGCCATCATTAGAAGAAAAACATGTCACTTGAAAAATAGTTGCACAGGTAGAACACTGGACTTTCTTACCTGAGTTTGAGTTCTGATAACCAGCACTACATACTATAGTGCTGCTTTGACTTGTCTCTCTGCTCTTTTCTCTGCATCATGTGAAATTCCCCATCATATATGTAATAAATGAGATAATTCTTGAATCATCCAATAAAGTTTGGCTCTTTTAGAAAAAAGATGATATGCCACGTATATGGCAGCATTATTAGCACTACCCAAGTTTAGGAACAGATGAAGCATCCATAACACAGACATGAATAAAAGTTGTGCTGCATAAATAGATAGCTACACTAGTCAATCTCAAGGAAGCTAGACCTCTGACAACATAGATTAGCAGAGTGGGGGACACATAATCATTAGTGAAATAAGTGAGACTGAGAAAGTCTACTAGAGAAATCAAAACTCCAAAATGGAAAAAATAAGTTTCTGAGAGGTAGCTCACTTAAGGCATTGTATTGCACTGCCACACAATGGTGCCAAATTTGAGCATGCCTCCAGCACACTGAAGGAAGCTTTGGTCCTGTGGTCTTTCTGTCTCTTTCTCTGACACTCTGTCTTTCTCTCTCTCTGCCTCTCTATCTGAAAAGAGGATACAAATATTTTTCTTTAAGTGTTCCAATTGCATACTTTCTTCTAATCATGGTACCATTCCAAGCACTCTCACATAATGAGCCATCACCCACAATAAACTGCATTCATTGTTAAAAAAAAAAAGTAAAAAAAAAAAACAACCCTATATTTCTGTTTAATATTGGGTAGAGTTAAAGAGAAATTCAGATAGGAGAAGAAAGTAGAGAGAGGAAGAGGTAGATATACCTGCAGCCTTGCTTCACCATTTATGAAGCTTACCCCCTGCAGGTGGGGGACCAGAGGCTTGAACATGGGTCCTTGCACACTTAACCAACTATGCCACCACCTGTCCCCCATTCATTAATTTTTTAGCAGCAAGAGGAAGTGGAGAGAAGAGACAGAGAAGCACACAGCACAGGCGAACATCACGAAGCTGCTTCAGTGTTGTCCTCTGTGTTGCTAGTGATCACATTCAGGGCATCCTAGATGGTAAGCCGTGTGCTCTACTGGGTCAAAGTATCTACTGACATCATATGTTTGAATCAGATATGCTACTGAAAAATAATTAAGATTTCCCTCTACTTCCTGAGGGATGAATTTCTTTTTGGAGAAAATAATGAGCATTCTCCTCCTTAGTTCCCATCCTAATTACATAATGGAGATCTGTGTGAGCAAAGGAGGAATGACCTTGACCCAGTGCTGTAACATCTCAGTGAAAGTGGCAGCCGACAGGACCCCACAGGAATTGTGCTGGTACTTCAGCTGCTGAGATAAGGAATCCACAGCCACTGCTAAGTGTAAGAGTCCTTGTGAAGAGTTTGTACCTCACACAGACTATTGCGCCACTCTAATGAGGACATAGAACTAAGGGATGAAACAGAAAATCATGCCCCATCTCTCGTTGTTCACCGCCTCTTCTGATTTCCTCCTTGACAATCTAACAGGAGAATGGAGAGCCAAAAATGGAATGCGATCATTTTCATAGTAGATATCTCAGCTGCTACTTCTGGCTTGAGAGAAGAATAATTTGTATATTTCTATCTGCTCACTTAATTTGGTGAGGTAATTTATTTCCCTTCCATGTTTTCTCTCTTTGATAGACTAAGAAATGTACAGGATCTGCTGAAGAACATCCTTAATTTTGTGTTCTCAGACCACCATGTTTTTGCATGTGTGTGTGTACATTAGTGTTTTGTCAAGAGTGAAATTCATGATTATTCCTCAAGAGTGCCTGGATGTAATCAAAGGAAACACATATTTTGCATTTAATTTAAATTGCTCTGGAAGATGTTAGATACATTCTAGTCATATTGCTTCCCAAGGCTTTGTAACTATAACCACTCTGATCAGAATGGAGACAACATCCTTCCTGTTTCTGGAGAGACAATAGGCACCATTTTGCTACATTTTTCTTTCTCATGATATTGCCCTTAACACCATTCATATATAAATTTTCTCTACATAAATATCACAACAGAAGAAACTGTGTACTGCGTTTTTGCTCTGATGAGCCACCTATCACACTAGATCACGTCATGTGAAGAATTGAGAGAAAGCAGAGTAAATGGAATGAACACAACTGATTGAGCCTCTGATATCTTTTCTTCCACAGAAAAAAACTCTTGCCTGAGAAATGAAGCAATGTGACTTTTGTGACTGAATTTCTGCTCATGGGAATCTCTAATGACCAGGTGTACAGAGACCCTTTGCCTCTGTGTTCTTTCGGGTTTACCTGGCAGCTCTGCTGGGGACCTGCTCATTGTCACTCTCACCTCCCTTGACCAGCAGCCCCATTCCCCCATGTACTTCTTCCTGAAGATCTTGTCTTTGATTGGCATCTGCTACATTTCCACCACTGTCTCCAAGTGCATCATGAACACCCTGACCAACAGCCACTCCAGCTCCTTTGTGGGCTATGCCTCTCAGGTTTTCCTGGTCCTCTTTTTGGCAGGCACAGAGTATGCTCTCCTGCTAGTGACTGTTATGCTGCCATCTGCCACCCTGTGCACTATGAGACCATCATGAACAAAGGTGGCGTGGCTCAGAGACTGTGTCTATAGATCCCTCCATGAGATAGGAACATTTTCTACCTGTTTCTGTGGCCCCAATGTAGTGCCTCAGTTCTTCTGTGATGTCTCTCTCTGCTCACACTTGTTTTGGGGATGAAATTCTAGAATATGCATTTATTGTAGCTAGCTGTTTGTTTTTGTTTGCTTCATTTTCATGGTCATTTCCTATGTTCATCTTTTCTCTGCAGTTCGGAGAATACCTTCTGACCAAGGCAGGTTGAAATCCTTCTCCCCCTGCTTTTCCCACCTCACTGTGGTGATTTAATTCCTCTTTTCCACATTTTTGGCATATTTAAGTTCAGCTACCTATTCTCCATCATCACTGAATCTCTTTATGTCTGTGATGTATTCTGTGTTACCTCCCAACCTGAATCCTGTCATTTATAGTCTGAGAAACAGGGACATGAAGACGGCACTTTGCAGTTTTTGGACAGAAAATGACAGCTGCAATGTGAATTTTACAAATATTTATGATGAATGTCTATTGTGTAGCAAATAAATTGGGCTGTAATAATGGCTGCAAATATACACAGGTATCATATACCTGTGAGTTTGGGGTTTCACCTACATGGGTGCTGCATGTCTTTGGTTAGATTGGCAGGCAATACAGTGTATTTGCAATTTCCTATTGGCTGAAGTATTCTAGTCATAGGATTCCACGGTGGCACATCTGGTTGAGCTCACATGTTACATGTCGCAAGGAGTCAGGTTAGAGTCCCCTGTGTCCACCTGCAAGGGGAAAGCTTCAAGAATGGGGAAGCAGTGCTGCAGGCGTCTCTCTATCTTTCTCCCTCTCTATAACCACCGTCCCTCTCAACTTCTGGTTATTCAATAAATCAATGAATAAAGACTTAAAAAATTAAAAAGAGGGAGTCGGTCTGTAGCGCAGCGGGTTAAGCGCAGGTGGCACAAAGCACAAGGACTGGCATAAGGATCCCATTCGAAGCCTGGCTCCCCAGCTTCAGGGGAGTCGCTTCACAGGTGGTGTAGCAGGTCTGCAGGTGTCTATCTTTCTCTCCTCCTCTCTGTGTTCCCCTCCTCTCTCCATTTCTCTCTGTACTATCCAACAACGACAACAACATTAATAACTACAACAATAAAGCAACAAGGGCAACACAAGGGACTAAATAAATAAAATAAAAATAAATAAAAAATAAACAGATAAATAAAATAAAAAATAAAATTAAAAGAATTAAAAAGAAGAAATATTCTAAACATTGTATTTGATGTCATTGGAACCCTGATATACAATCATTTGTTTTTCCATTATTTTGTTTATTTAGCTCTGGCCCCATTCCCTCGTGGGAATATTTCACTATAGATTTAAATTTAAGTATTTCATTATAGAACCGGTTATCATTTTTACAAATCTTGCCTCCTGAGAAAAATTATTTTTGCCAAGATTATTATATTTCTCTTTTTCATTTGTGTTCCATACATTTTTAAATTTTTTTAATTTCTTTTTTGGAAGATTAATGTTTTACAGTTGACAGTAGACATAATAGTTTGTACATGCATGACATTTCTCAGTTTTCCACATAACGGTACAACTCCCAGTGGGTCCCCTGTCATCCTTTGCTAGCACCTGTATTTTCCCTGCCACACACTCCAGAGTCTTTTACTTTGGTGCAATATCAATGTATATTTTTCAGTCTCATTTATTTATTTTTTTTTGCCTCCAGGGTTACTGGTGGTACTTGGTGCCTGCACTACAAACCCACTACTACTGGAGGCTATTTTTTCCCATTTTGGTTGCCCTTATTGTTATTATTAATGCTGTTCTTTTTGTTGGATAGGACAAAGAGAAATAGAGTGGAGGGGAAGACAGAGTGAGGGAGAGATGGACAGACACCTGCAAATCTACTTCACTGCCTGTGAAATGACTGCCCTGCAGGTGAGGAGCCATGGGCTCGAACTGGTTTCCTTACACTGTTCCTCACACTTTGTGCCATTTCTGCTTAACCCACTGTTCTACTGCCAGCCTTCCTTCAGTTCATTTTCACCACTTAATTCAAAGTTTAATCTCTCAAAGATGGACACGTCGATATTGCCACTATAATTATACTTATGAGAATAGTTTTTATATTCTTCTTATAAGAATTAATGTATGATCTATATTATTAGCAATTGTTATTGGCAATCAAATAATCACATCTATACTAGTAGGGATATTGCTGAGTGGAGCAATTATCTTTAAACAGTCAAATTCAGAGAACAAGTCAGCTTCATATTTCCAGGAATTCTATAAGTAGTGATGATGCCACTTCCTTCATTTCTCCATTTCTCTCTTTATCTAAAACTTTAAATGAAGACACTGACTCATTAAATTTACTTATTTGGGTTGTAGAGTTGTCCTTTTTATTACGCAGGATGATTTTCATCCCGCTTGTCACCCTCGTGAGGGCATGCTGGCAGTGCCAGAGGAAATGTTGGTCCTTCCTCATCTGGAGTGTCTTCAAGACTTGTATTCTCAGTCTACAAAAATAGAACAGAAGTCAAAACACTTCCCACTCATGCCCATTTAATACAACACATAAAAAATATGCTGCAGACATGAAATCATTGTGGATGGAAGAACTAATGTATGGCAACTTTTCATTCTAAGAATGCATGTCTATGTTCTTCATATTGATGTCAATGTGCAACTATCACAGGGCACAGTGCTTTCCTTAATATGTTCAAAGAAGTCTCATAATAAATTTTCAACCAAGGAGATAGATCAGTGCTGTGGCAAAGACCTAACCTGAAGAACATACCTAAGTTCCAAGTCCAAACACAGCACCATATACAAGAAGGTGAGCTGTGTACACCTGTGTGTGTGTGTGTGTGTGTGTGTGTGTGTGTATTCAAAACTACTGTAACAGGATAAAATTATTTTTGATAATCTTGTTTGTTTTTTCACACAAGGAAAGAATGATTTACCATTAAGTATTTTTGTTTGTTTAACTAATTCAGGGCTTTGAAGCTGGGTCATTGGAGCCTGTTTGCATAACCCCTGTTCAAACTCCCTCAACCCTGAATGCCCAGAGTTATGGTCAATGGGAAACCAGATACAGGAACTAAATCTCCCTCAAAATGAACACCTCTGCTCCCCCATACATCACCAAAGAAATAAACGCACCCTCTCTGCAATTCTGTGTGCAGTGATGGATAATTCTAACTGCATGCCAGTGTGTCTGTTCTGAAGGAGAAAGGAGAAGGACAGTCCTGTATGGACCTCCCCACGTCGCCTTGGTGGTCCTCGTTCCTCTTCAGTCTACAAGATCAGAGCAAAGCATCACGGTGTTAGTGATCTTCTGGGCAGTCCCATTTCAACGGACTAGAATGAAATCAAGGCACATTCTTCTAGTGAATCCTTCAAGGAGATGCATGACAGCTTTCGTGGCTGCTTCTGAATCTATGTTTCCAAGAAAAAGTACCTTCACAGGATTGATTTCTACATACAAAAACACCTACCACCTCCTACCAAAGAGATCTGATTTACAGATGAGTCCTTGGAGATGTTTTCAAACAAATGAACTTCCTGCTGGAAATGTCATCCAGTCTAGAGTACAGGATTGGTAATTTCATCAAGTTCAAACCTGGGCATCACTTATCAGAGGTCTAAGAGGTGAATTTAGCTTGCTCAGTCTAATGGTCCAAAAATAGTCTCCACATAAAATAATGAGAAATGTTTTATGTCAAAATCAGACTTTTTTATAAATCTTATTGACAGAAGGAAAAAAAAAGCACCAGCTTGGGAGCTACTCTCTTTCCTGATGCAGCTTTCTAGTTCTATTTTCTACCCTGATGCCACCTCCAAGGTTATACCTTTGGCTGACCTGCATGTTAGCTCTCAGGCTCCGGCAATCATCAGTAATGTCATGGGCCCCTTGGAATATTTCGAAAAATTATTTCTAATAATTCTTTCCAAGATGGAAATCTCAAATCTTAGCTCCTATATTTCTGTCTTTATATTCCAGATTATTTAAAAAAAATGTTCTTCTTTGTATCTCAATGCTATTTCAGACACCAAATTGAAGATGCTATCATGTTTTCAACCTGACTCTTCCAGGGAGAAAACCTTACCAATGTACACTGGGACCCCACCTCCCCAGAGCCCTGCCCCAATAGTGAAAGATAGAAACATGCTAGGAGTATGGGCTGACCTGCCAATGTCCATGGTTAGTGGACAAGCTATTACAGAAGCCAGACCTTCTACCTCTCCATCCGACAATGATACTGGATCCATACGCACAGAGACATAAAGAATAGGAAACCTTCCAATGGAGGGGACAGGAAACAGAACTCTGCTAGTGGGAAATATGTGGAATCTTTACCCCTCTTATCCTATAGTTTTGTTGATATTTTCCATTTGACAGATACATTAAATAAACACAACAGCAAAAAAAACATCAGTCCTACTAAGTAAAGGACATATTACAGTCTATCATGACTGAATTCTGTTAGGAGTCAAAATACGCTTTCTTCACCTTTGAGATCCAGTTCCTGCCTGTGCACTTAGTAGTGGCTGCTATGTCATGTCACCTTGGTGCAGTGCAGGACCTCGAGGCCAGCTCCTGTTGGTCTGTGAGCTGGGGTGACAATCTCAGTCAAATCCCACAGGATGTCTGTGAGAGTGATGGACAAAACAGACACCTGGAGCTCACAGTGCAGTGCCAGGAAGAGGGTGGGTGCTACGCAGAGCTTTGGATGAGGTAAATGATATGAATTTTCTTTTCTTTTTTAACTATTTAAAGGGTTTTTATTTATTATTAGATAGAGAAGAGAGGAATTGAGAGGGGAAGGGGAGATAGGGTGGGACAGAGACACCTGCAGAACTGCCCCACCATTCGTGAAGCTTTCCCCTTTCCGGTGGGGATCAGGCATTTGAACCTGGAATCATGCATACTGTAATGTGTGTGCTTATGCAGATGTGCTACCGCCTGGCTCCAATGATTTGAATTTTCCTGTAAGCTATACTTTGTGTCTTGGTGTCAATCATTTCTCTCTATTCAAAACACTTAACAATGAAAAAGAAGGCATCATGATATAAACATGTAAATTACAAATGTTTAAAATTGTATTTTCCTATTTATTTGATAGAGACAGCCAGAAATCAATGGGGAATGGGTTGTGAGAAAAGGAGAGAAATGGGCGGAGCCAAGATTGTGCCTTGGAGGCAGCTGCTGGTATGGGCTCTTACATCAGGGGCCGGATAAGGTAGGATATGGGGCTGTGAGCAGGACGGTGAACAAGAAGTCCTACCTGTGACACCAAGGAGGGGTCCTGTGACTCTAGTTGGGTTAGGAAATGGAGGAAAAAGAAAAGACATTTTCTGATTATTGTTGAAGCCATCCCTCCCCTCCACCAGATAACCACTCCCCAGGGCTTGGAGAGCTGGTCCTAGCAGGCTCCCAGATGAGCTTTCATCTTTATGACTATGAGTCCCTATTCAAGGAAATAGACACTGATACCAAGAAATAGAAAGACAGCCCATGCTCATGGATTGGAAGACTCAATATATTCAAAATGAATATTCTCCCTAGAGCCATATACAAATGTAATGCAATGTCCAGCAAAGTTACACCATACTTCCTCTTAAGAGAATAGGATAAAAACTACAGTCATGGGGAGTCGGGCTTTAGCGCAGCGGGTTAAGATCAGGTGGCACAAAGCACAAGGACCAGCATAAGATTCCCGGTTCGAGGCCGGCTCCTCAACTGCAGGGGAGCCGCTTCACAGGTGGTGTAGCAGGTCTGCAGGTGTCTATCTTTCTCTCCTCCTCTCAGTCTTCCCCTCCTCTCTCCATTTCTCTCTGTCCCATCTAACAACGACAACAACAATAATAACTACAACAATAAAACAACAAGGGCAACAAAAGGTAATAAATAAATAAAATAAATATTAAAAAAACAAAATACTATTAAAAAAAAGTACAGTCATTTAACTGGAACCAGAAAACACCTAGAATTGCCTTAACAATCTTAGGAAAAGAAATAGAAATGGAGGCATCACACTGGCATATCTCAAGTTATATTATAAGGCCATCATCATCAGAACTGCCTGGTACTGGAACAAAAATAGGCACACAGACTAGTGGAACAGAATTGAAAGCCCAGAACTAACCCCCACAACTATGGATATCTAATCTTTGAAAGGGGGGGGGGGCAAAGAATTACATGGAGGAAGGAGGCTCACTTCAATAAATGGTGCTGGGAAAACAGGGTTGTAACATGCAGAAGAATGAAATTGAACCACCTTATCTCACCAGAAACAGAAATCAACTCCAAATGAATCAAGGGGCCGGGCGTTAGACCAGAAACTATCAGACACTTAGAGGAAAGCATTGGTGGAACACTTTCCTACCTAGACCTCAAGGATATCTTTGATGAAACCAAGCCAACTGCAAGGAAGACTAAAGCAGAAACAAGCCAGTAGGAATACATCCAATTGAAAAGTTTCTGCACAGCCAAAGAGACTATCACACAAACAAAGAGACTCCTCACCATGGGAGAAGATCATCACATGCAAACATCAGACAAGAGACTAATCACCAAAGTATACAAAGAGCTGAGCAAACTTAGCACCAAAAAAGCAAATGACCCCGTTAAAAAGTGGGCAGAGAATAAGAACAAAAGATTCACGACAGAGATCATCCAAAATGCTAACAAACATATGAAAAATAGCTCCAGGTTTCTGATTGTCAGGGAAATGCAAATAAAGACAACATTGAGATACTACCTCACTCCTGTGAGAATGGCATACATCAAAAAGGTCAGCAGCAACAAATGCGGGAGAGAGTAGAGTGTGGGGACAGTGGAACGTTTCTGCACTACTGGTGGGATTGTAAATTGGTCCAGCCTCTCTGGAGAGCAGTCTGGAGCACTCTCACAAGGCTAGACATGGACCTTCCATATGACCGAGTAATCCCTCTGCTGGGGACATACCCGATGGACACCATAACACCCAGCCAAAAGATATGTGTACACCTATGTTCCTAGCAGCACAATTCATAAGAGCTACATCCTGGAAGCAACCCAAGTACCCAACAGCAGATGAATGGCTGAGAAAGCTGTGGTCTACATACACAGTGGAATACTACGCAGCTATAAACAACAGTCAACACACCTACTCTGACCCATCTTGCATGAAGCCAGAAGAAATTATGTTAAGTCAGCTAAGTCAAAAAGATAAAGACGAGTATGGGATGATCCCACTCATAAACAGAAGTTGAGAAAGAAGAACAGAAAGGGAAACTCAAATCAAGATCTGACTAAATTTGTAGTAGGGCACTAAAGTAAAAGCCCTGAGTGGAGGGTGAGGGTGGATCTTCAACTTCATGAGACTGGGGGGTGAGCGGAGCGAGAGGATGTGACACTGACTTTTCGGGGGGAGGTGGGAATTGTGTTAAGTACACTCCTATCAATTTGTAGTCATTTAAATCACTAATTAGTCTGAGAGGGGAAAATTGATTGGATGTCTCAAACTATTTAAAGCACAGACTGCGTCTTTTGAATACATAGGCTGAGTCTTTGATAGGTTGACTCTCTTATAAGCTTTGTCCAGGGAGAACAAAAGAAGCTGGTAGCATAGCTATATGCAAATAATGTCAAAGGCAATAAATTATGGTGCTGGTGTGTATGATATAGCAAATCCAAACAAAGGGATTTTTCACAGTTTACCCATTTGCCAAACAATGTGATTATTGCAATAAATAACTATTGTCTTCTTTTTTAAAAAAATTATTTAAGAGAGGATAAATTAACAAAACCATAGGGAAGTCTTCTTAAACCCTAGGACAACAGGAATCTCCCTTTCCTCTATAGAGCCTATGTTTCTCCCAATCCTGATACCTCTGGGTGGGGCTCACTTCCCTGCATGCTTCTCTCCAATGAGGCTAAATGATATTGCATCCACCGATTCCAACCTGATCAATGCAATGAGTACCATCTCAGCATGCTTCACCTCAGACTTGGTACAGAGAGGTAAGGCATGGATTGCCAACCCTTCACCCTCATCACTCGGGTGAGACCTTTGCTTTCATTGTATTCTCTACGTCCATTCCAGGAGCTTCACTTCCTAATGACATACCAAAAGCTAGATATAGGCCAGGGCCTACCAGATTGAGCATATATTAACATGTATTCATAAATTAGGGCAAAATATAGACCTAAAGGCAAAAATACACAATAGTCTGTAGTGAGTCAGTATCAAGTGTATAATGAAATAGTGTCCACATAGACTTAGATACCCTCATCACCTACTTCCTATTACAGCTCTCTCACTCACGCCAAAGCTAACCTTAGCAAAGCAAGGACTGCAAAAGCTGAATATGGGCAACAGACTAGCATATTTTCACGATGACTCTTTAGTCACTATCAGGCTGTTCCTCCAGCTGGGGCACTAATCGGGCAGTCCTGAGACTCCTAAACAGACTTGATGGGTCTAGAACTCAAAGAAATCCCTCTCTCCATGGAGGGAAATGATTTCGTGGAAAATGAAATCTCAGGGTGTTGCAAAACAGGCTGTGGGATGGTGGCATACCAGTAAGAGCCCATACATTCCCATGGTCCATGACACAGGTTGAAATCCTTGATCCCCAGCTGTGAGAGGAAGTTTTACCAAAGGTATCAAATGCTGCAGGTATCCTACTCTTTGCTTCTTTAAATCTCTCTTTCCTCTTGATTTTTCTCTCTCTCCCCAGTCAACACATTACTTGTAAATAGACACAAAATGCAAATGATCTAACTTCTCTCTAAGTAAGATATTTGGCCTTTGTGTAAATATAAATAAGAAAAAGATAAGTGGGAGAGTTAGTCAGTATCCCTCAAAAACAACCTTAAAGAAAATTTGAGCTACCTCACGGGCTGAAGTGAACCTGTATAAGAGCCACTGTGAACCAGGTCTAGGAACAAGGCAAAATTAAATCACAATCCCCAAAGGAAACCCCGGCATCACCTCATAAATGGAGGAAATCTTGAGTGTGGTCACAACCTCCACCAGGGGATCTCGTTCCTCCAGAAGGGAGAGAAGCCACAGTAGGTTCTCTGCATCTACCTGGCCCTCCGAGGATTCGGTGTCTTCAGAGTCTGAATTGAGGTAGTGTTCTTCATCCTGCTAACAGAGAGGAAAGCATCAGCCTCCATCAGATCATCTAGCTGGTGCTTTCTTTAAGAAAAAAGCTTGCACTGGAGAACTCTACTACTTCTTTTTGGTGAGCCACTGCTGCCTTGGCTGCTGGAAGCTCAGACACATGTGTCTATCGAAGTTGAAGAAAAACCTTTGTTCAGCGTGTTCCCTCTGCACCTCCTCTAAGCAAGTATCTGTGTGACCCACCCAGAAATATTCATAGAAGCTCAAAAGAAAAAAACAAAACCCTGTTAACATTTTTACCATCTCAGAAGCAGAGACTCTCAGCATAGCAGGCTGGTCACAGATTTAGATATTTGTACACTTGACAAACCAGAGGTGTAAGAACAGTTGTGGAGAAGGTACTGCACAGACCGTCATCCAAACTCCACATGAGCTTCCCCCAGCAAGCAGGGCAGCCCCATGAGCACAGGCCCCTCCTTCCAGTCAATTTGTCACTCACCTCGCTAGAAAATTCCTCTGCCGAAGCTGTTAAAAAATATTCGTCGATCCCTGTGCAAGCATCCTTTACTTTGACATGCTCCGCCACCACCACTGGCTGGTCTTCTTTGATGTTATTCATGAGTTCCTCCTCTTCCTCTTCAATGTCCTCCATCTCCTCCTCCTCCTCCATCTCCTCCTCCTCCTCTTCCTCTTTAACCTCCTCCTCCTCTATCTCCTCCTCCTCTTCCTCTTCTACCTCCTCTTCCTCTTCCTCTTCCAACTCCTCCTCCTCCTCTTCCCCTTGCTCCTCCAATACCATCCAAACCATTTTCTCTTCTTCTTCCTCCTCCTCCTCTTCTTCCTCCTCCTCTTCTTCCTCCTCCAGCTCCTCCTCCTCTTCCTCCGATACCATCCATAACATTTTCTCTTCTGCCTCCTCCTGCTCCAACACCATCCACACCATTTTCTCTTCTTCTTCTTCCTCCTCCTCTTCCTCCTCCTCCTCCTCCGCCTCCTCCTCCTCTGCCTCTTCCTGCTCCTTCTCCTTCTCCTGCTCCTCTTCCAATACCATCCACACCATTTCCTCTTCCTCCTCCTCTTTCTTCGCCCTACACACCAACTCCTCTTCCTCCTCTTCTTCCTCCAGCAATAACTCCTCCAACCTCACACACTCAGGTTTTTCCTCCTCATCCTGCTCCTCCTCCTCCTCCTCGTCCTCCTCGTCCTCGTCCTCCTCCTCCTCCTCCTCCTCCTCCTGCTCCTCCTCCTCCTCCTCCTCCTTTGGATTCAGCTGCTCCACCTGCAGGCAAACAAGTTTCTTTAGATGCTCTTCCTCATTCTCCTCAGTCAGAGAAAAACATCACAACATAGCAGGTCTTGGAGCCATTTCCATTGCCAATAATGTGAGTAAAATCTACATTCAGACACACTCTAATCCCCGCTGTTGAAAGCACTGACAGAGGATGACAGTGAACATCTGACAGACTGGAGGGAAATGGCAAGTAGGGATTTCAAAACCCTGCATGAGGGTGTCACTGCAGCAGCCTCCTAATCTCAGGGGAAATGGCACTGAACAGGACTCAGAAGGACTGCATCAACCAAAATGCAGTGACATGAGAACATGGTAAACGGGATGCAGAATAAACCACCACCCAAATCACATCCCCAGTGAGATCAGAGAAGGGACCAGGTACCTCTTGGAGGATGGGGGCCTCCTGGCCAGCCAGCTGCTCCACGTAAACTCTGGGCTCACCCTTGGCCTGAGCAACTGCCATCGGCTGCTCCACACACAGGCTGGAGGGTACACACACCTCCTCCTCCTCCTCCTCTGCCTACAGAAGACAGCAGACAGCACATTAGAGCAGGTCCATCTCTAGTCAACTACAAACTAAATATACACAAACTAATTAGCCTGAGGAAATCTCTGTCTCCTCTCTCTCTCTCTGTCTCAATTTTCTTTTTTTAAGATTTTATTTTTATGAGAAAGATAGGAGGAGAGAGAAAGAACTAGACATGACTCTGGCACATGTGCTGCCAGTGATCAAACTCGGGACCTCATGTTTGAGAGTCCAAGCTTTACGACTGCGCCACCTCCAGGACCACTTCTCTCAATGTTTTCTTGCCACCAGTGTTATCATTGTGGAGTCAGTGGCAGCATGACAGAAATCCATACCTACTACTGGCCATGTCTCCCATTTCTTGGTTGAGTTGAAGGGCAAAGAGAAATCGAAAAGGAGAAGGAAGAGAGGGAGGAAGGCGGATAGAGGCACCTGCAACCTGCACCTGCCTTGACCGAAGAACATGGAGTAGATATCCCCACAGAGCAGCTCCTACCTCACTGCCTGGAGCCAGGCACAGAGCCTGCAGCCCATCTGGCTGTCCCTGCTGGTTCTCACTCAGAGCTCCATCATTCCACTCCAGACACACTCACACCAAGGAGGGTAATTGGCAGCTTGAGGGCCTGGGCTCCATAAGCTCATCTAGAGGCTCCAGAGCACTGCTTCAATCCTACCCTCCTGTCTTGGGCAATGATCATGAAAGACCGTGGGTTCAACCACCACCTGCCTCGGCCTCACCTCAACAGTCCTCATGGGATTTTCCTCCCCACACCCAGCCCCTAAACAGACACATAGACATACAGATGCACACACACACACACACACACACACACACACACACAAAGAGAGAGAGAGAGAGAGAGAGAGAGAGAGAGAGAGAACTGCAAGGGAAGCTGTCCTTGGAGAGCTCAGAGAGGAATCCTGATCCGGATTACTCTAGGACACACAGTTTTACCTGAGTGCAGGCACAGCAAGGAAGACACAATATCCAATTTAAAAAGCAATTTCTTTCTGGACTCTGTTCGGGGGTGTTCTGGTGCCTATTTCTCCAGAAACTGGGAAAACAGCATGAGAACATTTTCACGCAGGAAAGATTCCAGTGAAATGAACTGGGTAGGGGCCAATGTACCCGCCTGGTTACAGGGGTTCCATGTTCTACTCACACCAGGCATGAGAACTGTGAGCTCACTTCCTGCAGACATAGCCTCTCCCTCACATATCAACTTATCTAATAGTGCTTTCCACGTCCAGGGCAACCTGAGGTTATAAAAGGAATGAAAGACTGTGGACAATTGTTCAATCCAGTATTTCAGTTGGAAGGGACCTGAAACTAGAGAAACTCTGATGAGGCTTGTTGTTATCGAGACATGAGCTCACAGGCTACAGCCACCTGTCCATCTGTGGTTCGCAGTCTGACTTGACTCCGAGAAACACTCAGCAGATCACTTCTGACAGGACATCCACACCATAATCAGGCACTTCTTTGAAGACAGCCTCTGAGTGTTCACAAAGCTGGCTGTCCTCTGAGAAACTACACTGACACAATCATAATAGTAGTGGCATTTGAGCCTTCAGCGAGTGGTGACCTTTTTGTGCTTACCATTCTAGAATTGCTGCCTCCTAGGGAGCCTAGGGAGAGATTTCCTCACAGAAAATGCAGTTCTATCATGCTGCACCCATCCACCATTTTCAGGTTGACTGACAATGGAATTGGTCAAAACACTGAGACAGGTTTCTGCAGGAAGCAGCGAAGTCATGCAGACAGTTCACAGCCCACTTCTCTCTGTTCTCTGGTAAGCTTCAAAGGAACTCAGAGACAAGCCGAAGATGCATCCAGGTCCACTGACAGATCACTGCCCTCCAAGCCCCCAAGTCAGGCCAACTAGAGGATCACACCCCAGCAGTGAGCTACTGCAGCTCACGGGCCACAGGCCTAAGCACCAGTTCAGTCCTGCTAGTCACACTCTGGCTTACTAGGGAGGAGCCGGCTCTTGCAGACACTCTGATCCAACTTGATAAGCTAAGGGCCTTGCTTTGATCTCTCTGACCTTGTGACTGTGCAGCCATGCCAAGAGTCATGACGAAATCTGTGAAACCCTCACCTTTTTCCCTGCTTGTCTAATATACAGGCTTCAGCAAGCCTGTTTTCCTACCCCTGACATGCAAGTGCTGCCTAGTCCTTGATGTTCCTGACATTCAGTCCTCCTCATCTGTTAGGAGGTTCTTTGTTCTTTGCTGAATTTGGGGAGCTCTTGATATAATTGATTATGAGTCTTTTGTCTGATGTATGGCCTGCAAAGATCATGTCCTCTTCTGAAAGGAGTTGCTTTGTTGGGGAGGTGGTTCCCTTTGCTGTGTAGAAGCTTTTCATTTTAGGGAGTCCCTTTTGTTGTTGTTATGCTTGTTGCTCTTTGCTTTAGTCTTTCTCTGGCAATTGGATTTGTATTACAGAAGATGCCTATAAACTTTAGATGGAAGTATGTTCTGCCAATATTTTCCTCTAAGTCCTTGATAGATTCTGGCCTAAAACCTAGGTCCGCAATTCATTTAAAGTTTATTTGCATATGTGTGTGTGTGTGTGTGGTGTGTGTGTGTAGTGGTTCAATTCTACTTGTCTGCATGTTTCAAACCAACTTTTCAGAACTTTGGTTCAGTATATGTAAATAAGTCAATATGATCTATTGCATCAATTAAAAAATAATAAAACTGTAACCACATGATTATCTCAACAGATGTAGATAAAGCCTTAGATAAAACCCAACATCCTTTCATAATCAGAACTTCAAAAATGAAATAGATGGAATTTTCCTTAACTTAGTGGTGTCCATATACAACAAACCAATAGGCAACTTCATACTACATTGTGAGAAACTGAAAGCATTTCCACTTAGGGCAGATAGTAGGGATGTACGTTTCCTATGATTGTTATTATTCCACATAATGTTGGAATTTCTTGCAATGTCAATCAGGCCAGAGGAACGAATTAAAGACATTGACTGGAAAAGAAGAAGTCAAACTGTGACTATCTGCATATGATGTGATAGGATACAAAGAAAACCCTAATTAATCCAGCAAAAGCTTATGAGAATTATTTGGAAATAGAATAAGGTGTCAGGTTACAAAATGAACATGGGAAAAAATCAGTGGGAATTCCTTTCTGCAAACACTAAGTCCGAATAAATAAGTAGAATCAGAATGTGTTGGAAGATGGACAGGGCATTCCATGACCAAGGGAAAACCACTAACACTTCTATTTTGAGCACTGAAAATGCAACTGTTGACTTATACTCTTAGTAGTCAAGCTCAAGAGTGTAAAAAGGAATCATCATTGAGTATTTCATTTGTCTGTCAAAAATGTCAAGGGGCTCCAGCCTGACTTCCCTGGGCATATGACCCCACCAATGTATCCTGGAGCCCCACCTCCCCAGATCCCTGCCCCACTAGGGAAAGAGAGAGAGAGAGGCTGGGAGTAAGGATTGAACTGCCAATACCCATGTAGAGTGGGGAAACAATTATAGAAGCCACACCTTCTACATTCTGCGCCCCTTAATAGCCCTGGATCCATATTCCCAGAGGGGTAAAGAATAGGATTACATCCAAGGCAGGGGGTGGGATACAGAGTTGAGCAGATGAGAACTGTAACCCTCTTATCCTATGGTCTTGTCAATATTTCCACTATATAAATAATTGAAAAAAATGTCAAGGGGCACGAAGTTTATTACAGAGAGGAATCCACATGTGTCTGTTTGGATCCCAGTCCTTAGCCATCTCAAGAGTGGCCCAAATGCTCAGGGAGTTATCCATGAGGTTGTGTCTTTGAATTGCTGTCATTTCTCAGAACTCACTGCGGTTACTGAACAAAGATACTTCCTACTGCCTGATGCAACTGCTCTAGTGGGTGATCAGGATGGTTTTAATTAGCAACTGTGGTTGGAGGTAACCAGGTAAGTTTTGATGTCTTCATTCCACTGGGACCTGAGAGGAGAACTTTATGGTCATGGGCCTTCTCCCAGACACATGCTAGGTAAGTTGCAGGGATATTTGAATGAGCCATACATAATCCACTGAGACAAAGTGGTAATTCTTTTAACCATATGGGAGAATGTGACTACATACCACCAACCAAACTTTTTCTTTTGTTCTTTCTCGCCACAAATAGGCTCCCTAGCAAGAGGTGCAGTCACAGGCTTCCTCACTGTCAGGTTCATTTTCTGAGAAATGGAGGCATCAGGGAAATTCAGCTTTCTTCTGACACATTTCCAAGCCAGGCACAATATTCAGACACCATTTATTCTTTCTCCCTGTTTGGCAGCGATTGTTCCATCTGTACCACAGGCTTCAGGGGTGTGGCCCAGCCCCTGAGGCCCTATCCACTCAGAGCAGGAGGCTGAGCTCACCTGCCAGCAAACCCACTGATGACTCCCAGGAACTCTTCCTGGTAAAGAACAAAGGTTGGGTACCATCTTTCTGGAATTGCTGACATCTGCCTTCCCTTTCTCTGGGGACTTCAGCTTGACCTTTCTTGAGCAGCCATGTGGCACTGGATCTGGGATCTTGGAAAGGAAGTGCTCTCTCTAAGGTCTGAAGCAGGTAGATGGTAAGAAGAATGGACTTGGAGGTTAAGGTCAGGTTACATGTTCTAAGGAAGGCATGTGGAATAAGCCATGAAAATAGAGCAACTCACAAGGGGGCAGTTTGTGGGCTCCCCAGTAGATCTTATATGTTGTTCATTTTATAGAACTTTTACTTGGGATGATTTCAATGCTCTTGCATTCATTGTTCCTGGCTTTGTGGCCTAACATTTTGTCTATCCTTGAGGATGTGTTATGTGCACTTGAAACGAAGGTGCATTCCTGTTTTTTGGGGTGAAGGACTCTGGAAATGTCCAAGAGGTCTAGTCTGTCTATCTCTCCATTTAATTCTCTTGTATCTTTTTTGATTCTCTTCTTTGTTGATATGTCTAAGTGTGAGAGTGGTGTATTGAAGTCTCCCACTCTTATTGTATTACTATTGATGTATTTTTGAGATTCTTTCAGTAAGTGCTTGATGTATTTAGATGGTCCCTCATTGGGTGCATAGATGTTAATAATTGTTAAGTCTTCTTGGCTGATTGATCCTCTAATCATTATGTGATGTCCTTGCCTATCTTTTATTACTTTAATTGATTTAAAATCTATTGTGTCTGAGATGACAATGGTTGTTCCATTCCTTTTCTGTGGTCCGTTGGCCTGTAAGATAGTTTTCCATCCTTTCACTTTAACTCTGTGTTTATCTTGTTGTGTCAGATGGGATTCTTGCAAGCAGCATATGGTTGGATTATGTTTTCTGATCCATCCCCCCACTCTGTGCCTTTTGATGGGTGAGTCTAAGCCATTGGAATGTATTGATATTATGCATTTAATGTATTGTCGTGCCATTGTTGAAAACATTTTTTTGTTTGTACTCATATATTGCAAGTATTATAGTGATGTTCTTATTTATAAGAGGTCTTTTAGAACCCCTTATATGTCCGGTTTGGTGATGGTTGCCTCCTTTAACTGTTGTTTGTCTAAGAGGGTTTTGATCCCTCCATCTAGTTTGAATGAAAGTCTAGCAGGATATATTATCCTTGGTTGAAGCCCTTTTTCATTCAGGGCTCGATAGATATCTTGCCATTCTCTTCTGGCTTTGGGAGTCTGAGTGGTGATGTCTGCAGATAATCTTATCAGTTTTCCCCTGCATGTGACTTTTTGTTTCTCTCTAGCAGCCCTTAGGATCCTTTCTTTATCCTTACTCCTTTTAATTGTAACCTTGATGTGTCTTGGAGACTTCAGGTCTGAGTGGATTCTGTTTGGAACTCTCTGTGCCTCTTGAATCTTGATGTCCTTTCTGTTATTCAGGTCTGATAAGTTTTCTTCTATTATTTCCTCTAGAATGTTTGCTTCCCTTTGCTCTCTTTCTTCCTCTGGCTGGCCAATTATACAAATGTTACTTATTTTGAGATCATCCCATATGTCTCTGTTGTTGTCTTCAGTGTCTCTCAATCTCTTTTTGAGTTCTTTCACCTCTTTTGTCATTTTCTCTAACTTATGCTCTGTCGGACAAATCTGTTTTCTGCCTATGTTAGTCTGCTTTCCCTTGCCTCAGCTTCTTCCATCATTACAGCTATTTCAGCTTTCAGTTCTCTAATTGCATCAAGATAATCAGTATCTTCCTTGGGGGTCTCAACTGTTGTTTCTCTGATACTGCCATTCATTTCCTCCAATGTTGTAATTAAAAAGCAGTGAAAGGAAAGATTTTTGATTACATTATTTTAAATTTAATTTAATATAAATTTCTTAATTAGCTAGGATGAGTAGGTAGGGGAGAGTCTGTAGAGGAGGTAGGAGTAAGGACACAAGTTCCTCCCACAATAGATAAGATGCCCTCTACCCTACTAATGAAAAAATTTAAAAAAATCCTCAGGACTAGACAAGTATAGTTGAAATAGACAGTTATGCTAATCTGGTATCCAATGTATATTCTAAGGGCAGCTAAAGGAGGAAGGGAAGTTGAGCAGAGATACTCACAGTGAGAGTCCACTCTGAGTCAGAATTCTTCCCCAAACTAATTGCCAAATGTGTATCAGTGAATTCAAAAAAGCACACTGTTTGGTGGTGTGGGGGATTGGGCCTGTGGCTTTGGAAGCCGTAGGATTAAGGAAGAAAGGATGACAAGAATGAGAAAAAGAAAAGAAATAGAGAGAGAGAAAAAGAAAAGATAAGAAAAAAAACATTAATAAAAGAGTGGTGAGAGGAAAGAGTTTTTTTTTATTTATTTTTAATTATCTAATTAGCTATGCACGTTGGGGTGGGGTGGTTGGCTACTTAGAAAGAAAAAAGGCCAGAGGTTTCAGACAGGAATAGACTTAGAATGAATGATAATCCCTGGTGGGACAGGAATCTTGGTAAAGATAGAAGCTCAGCCAGGGAGCCTGCTAGGAGGTGGTCCCCAGAGATGGGTTATGGGGGAGTTGCGGGGGTAGGAGAAGGAGGTGTGCTTTGGGATTAATAATTTAAAAGAAAAAAATGGTTTCCCTTTTTTTTTACTCTGTCTTTTAACCCAAATTAAGTTATAGTCACTCCCTAGTGTCACTGCTAGGACCCCATATTGACTGGCCTACTAAAGGCAGAAAATCCTACCGTTTCCAGAAGATGTGGTCAGAGCTCGAGCCAATAGCAGCTTCTCAGTCTGCCATCTTCCGGGAACCTCACTTTCTATCTTTCTTTCCCTTCTCTGTCTTCCACTCCTCTCTCCATTACTCTCTGTCCTACCTAACAACAACAGCATCAATAACTATAAAAAAAACAAGGGAAACAAAAGGGAATAAGTAAAAAATATATTTAAAAAAAGAATAGGAAAGCTATCAAGGTAGGGGACTGGATATGGAGTTGTTGTGGTGGGAATTGTGTGGACTTCTACCCCTCTTATCCTACGTTTTTGTCAGTATTTCCTTTCTATAAATAAAAAAAGGGGGAAATCTTAAGGATATCATCAAATATGGTTAGAGCCAATATGTAAATCCTATAAAGTCACAGGAGGAAAAATATTCAGCTGTGATTATGTACAAACAATTAACAGAAAAGAATTGAGGGCTCAGAGCCACACAGAAGAGAGTTAAAAAGTACAATATACATAGGAATAAGTTTTACTAGGGAAATAAAAGAACTGCTCACTAAAAGCTGAAGACACTGATAAAGGATGTGGCACTTTGGGGTATGCATCTCCAGAGAAAAAGCCATCATTAGAAGAAAAACATGTCACTTGAAAAATAGTTGCACAGGTAGAACACTGGACTTTCTTACCTGAGTTTGAGTTCTGATAACCAGCACTACATACTATAGTGCTGCTTTGACTTGTCTCTCTGCTCTTTTCTCTGCATCATGTGAAATTCCCCATCATATATGTAATAAATGAGATAATTCTTGAATCATCCAATAAAGTTTGGCTCTTTTAGAAAAAAGATGATATGCCACGTATATGGCAGCATTATTAGCACTACCCAAGTTTAGGAACAGATGAAGCATCCATAACACAGACATGAATAAAAGTTGTGCTGCATAAATAGATAGCTACACTAGTCAATCTCAAGGAAGCTAGACCTCTGACAACATAGATTAGCAGAGTGGGGGACACATAATCATTAGTGAAATAAGTGAGACTGAGAAAGTCTACTAGAGAAATCAAAACTCCAAAATGGAAAAAATAAGTTTCTGAGAGGTAGCTCACTTAAGGCATTGTATTGCACTGCCTCACAGTGGTGCCAAATTTGAGCATGCCTCCAGCACACTGAAGGAAGCTTTGGTCCTGTGGTCTTTCTGTCTCTTTCTCTGACACTCTGTCTTTCTCTCTCTCTGCCTCTCTATCTGAAAAGAGGATACAAATATTTTTCTTTAAGTGTTCCAATTGCATACTTTCTTCTAATCATGGTAACATTCCAAGCACTCTCACATAATGAGCCATCACCCACAATAAACTGCATTCATTATTTAAAAAAAAGTAAAAAAAAAAAAAAAACCCTATATTTCTGTTTATTATTGGGTAGAGTTAAAGAGAAATTCAGGTAGGAGAAGAAAGTAGAGAGAGGAAGAGGTAGATATACCTGCAGCCTTGCTTCACCATTTATGAAGCTTACCCCCTGCAGGTGGGGGACCAGAGGCTTGAACATGGGTCCTTGCACACTTAACCAACTATGCCACCACCTGTCCCCCATTCATTAATTTTTTAGCAGCAAGAGGAAGTGGAGAGAAGAGACAGAGAAGCACACAGCACAGGCGAACATCACGAAGCTGCTTCAGTGTTGTCCTCTGTGGTGCTAGTGATCACATTCAGGGCATCCTAGATGGTAAGCCGTGTGCTCTACTGGGTCAAAGTATCTACTGACTTCATATATTTGAATCAGATATGCTACTGAAAAATGATTAAGATTTCCCTCTACTTCCTGAGGGATGAATTTCTTTTTGGAGAAAATAATGAGCATTCTCCTCCTTAGTTCCCATCCTAATTACATAATGGAGATCTGTGTGAGCAAAGGAGGAATGACCTTGACCCAGTGCTGTAACATCTCAGCGAAAGTGGCAGCCGACAGGACCCCACAGGAATTGTGCTGGTACTTCAGCTGCTGAGATAAGGAATCCACAGCCACTGCTAAGTGTAAGAGTCCTTGTGAAGAGTTTGTAACTCACACAGACTATTGCGCCACTCTAATGAGGACATAGAACTAAGGGATGAAACAGAAAATCATGCCCCATCTCTCGTTGTTCACCGCCTCTTCTGATTTCCTCCTTGACAATCTAACAGGAGAATGGAGAGCCAAAAATGGAATGCGATCATTTTCATAGTAGATATCTCAGCTGCTACTTCTGGCTTGAGAGAAGAATAATTTGTATATTTCTATCTGCTCACTTAATTATTTGGTGAGGTAATTATTTTCCCTTCCATGTTTTCTCTCTTTGATAGACTAAGAAATGTACAGGATCTGCTGAAGCACATCCTTAATTTTGTGTTCTCAGACCACCATGTTTTTGCATGTGTGTGTACATTAGTGTTTTGTCAAGAGTGAAATTCAAGATTATTCCTCAAGAGTACCTGGATGTAATCAAAGGAAACACATATTTTGCATTTAATTTCAATTGCTCTGGAAGATGTTAGATACATTCTAGTCATATTGCTTCCCAAGGCTTTGTAACTATAACCACTCTGATCAGAATGGAGACAACATCCTTCCTGTTTCTGGAGAGACAATAGGCACCATTTTGCTACATTTTTCTTTCTCATGATATTGCCCTTAACGCCATTCATATTTAAATATTTTCTCCATAAATATCACAACAGAAGTAACTGTGTACTGCGTTTTTGCTCTGATGAGCCACCTATCACTCTAGATCACGTCATGTGAAGAATTGAGAGAAAGCAGAGTAAATGGAATGAACACAACTGATTGAGCCTCTGATATCTTTTCTTCCACAGAAAAAAACTCTTGCCTGAGAAATGAAGCAATGTGACTTTTGTGACTGAATTTCTGCTCATGGGAATCTCTAATGACCAGGTGTACAGAGACCCTTTGCCTCTGTGTTCTTTCGGGTTTACCTGGCAGCTCTGCTGGGGACCTGCTCATTGTCACTCTCACCTCCCTTGACCAGCAGCCCCATTCCCCCATGTACTTCTTCCTGAAGATCTTGTCTTTGATTGGCATCTGCTACATTTCCACCACTGTCTCCAAGTGCATCATGAACACCCTGACCAACAGCCACTCCAGCTCCTTTGTGGGCTGTGCCTCTCAGGTTTTCCTGGTCCTCTTTTTGGCAGGCACAGAGTATGCTCTCCTGCTAGTGACTGTTATGCTGCCATCTGCCACCCTGTGCACTATGAGACCATCATGAACAAAGGTGGCGTGGCTCAGAGACTGTGTCTATAGATCCCTCCATGAGATAGGAACATTTTCTACCTGTTTCTGTGGCCCCAATGTAGTGCCTCAGTTCTTCTGTGATGTCTCTCTCTGCTCACACTTGTTTTGGGGATGAAATTCTAGAATATGCATTTATTGTAGCTAGCTGTTTGTTTTTGTTTGCTTCATTTTCATGGTCATTTCCTATGTTCATCTTTTCTCTGCAGTTCGGAGAATACCTTCTGACCAAGGCAGGTTGAAATCCTTCTCCCCCTGCTTTCCCCACCTCACTGTGGTGATTTAATTCCTCTTTTCCACATTTTTGGCATATTTAAGTTCAGCTGCCTATTCTTCATCATCACTGAATCTCTTTATGTCTGTGATGTATTCTGTGTTACCTCCCAACCTGAATCCTGTCATTTATAGTCTGAGAAACAGGGACATGAAGACGGCACTTTGCAGTTTTTGGACAGAAAATGACAGCTGCAATGTGAATTTTACAAATATTTATGATGAATGTCTATTGTGTAGCAAATAAATTGGGCTTTAATAATGGCTGCAAATACACACAGGTATCATATACCTGTGAGTTTGGGGTTTCACCTACATGGGTGCTGCATGTCTTTGGTTAGATGGGCAGGCAATGCAGTGTATTTGCAATTTCCTATTGGCTGAAGTATTCTAGTCATAGGATTCCACGGTGGCACATCTGGTTGAGCTCACATGTTACATGTCGCAAGGAGTCAGGTTAGAGTCCCCTGTGTCCACCTGCAGGGGGAAAGCTTCAAGAATGGGGAAGCAGTGCTGCAGGCGTCTCTCTGTCTTTCTCCCTCTCTATAACCACCGTCCCTCTCAACTTCTGGTTATTCAATAAATCAATGAATAAAGACTTAAAAAATTAAATAGAGGGAGTCGGTCTGTAGCGCAGCGGGTTAAGCGCAGGTGGCACAGAGCACAAGGACTGGCATAAGGATCCCATTCGAAGCCTGGCTCCCCAGCTTCAGGGGAGTCGCTTCACAGGTGGTGTAGCAGGTCTGCAGGTGTCTATCTTTCTCTCCTCCTCTCTGTGTTCCCCTCCTCTCTCCATTTCTCTCTGTACTATCCAACAACGACAACAACATTAATAACTACAACAATAAAGCAACAAGGGCAACACAAGGGACTAAATAAATAAAATAAAAATAAATAATAAATAAACAGATAAAATAAAAAATAAAATTAAAAGAATTAAAAAGAAGAAATATTCTAAACATTGTATTTGATGTCATTGGAACCCTGATATACAATCATTTGTTTTTCCATTATTTTGTTTATTTAGCTCTGGCCCCATTCCCTCGTGGGAATATTTCACTATACATTTAAATTTAAGTATTTCATTATAGAACCGGTTATCATTTTTACAAATCTTGCCTCCTGAGAAAAATTATTTTTGCCAAGATTATTATATTTCTCTTTTTCATTTGTGTTCCATACATTTTTAAATTTTTTTAATTTCTTTTTTGGAAGATTAATGTTTTACAGTTGACAGTAGACATAATAGTTTGTACATGCATAACATTTCTCAGTTTTCCACATAACGGTATAACTCCCAGTGGGTCCCCTGTCATCCTTTGTTAGCACCTGTATTTTCCCTGCCACACACTCCAGAGTCTTTTACTTTGGTGCAATATCAATGTATATTTTTCAGTCTCATTTATTTATTTTTTTTGCCTCCAGGGTTACTGGTGGTACTTGGTGCCTGCACTACAAACCCACTACTACTGGAGGCTATTTTTTCCCATTTTGGTTGCCCTTATTGTTATTATTAATGCTGTTCTTTTTGTTGGATAGGACAAAGAGAAATAGAGTGGAGGGGAAGACAGAGTGAGGGAGAGATGGACAGACACCTGCAAATCTACTTCACTGCCTGTGAAATGACTGCCCTGCAGGTGAGGAGCCATGGGCTCGAACTGGTTTCCTTACACTGTTCCTCACACTTTGTGCCATTTCTGCTTAACCCACTGTTCTACTGCCAGCCTTCCTTCAGTTCATTTTCACCACTTAATTCAAAGTTTAATCTCTCAAAGATGGACACGTCGATATTGCCACTATAATTATACTTATGAGAATAGTTTTTATATTCTTCTTATAAGAATTAATGTATGATCTATATTATTAGCAATTGTTATTGGCAATCAAATAATCACATCTATACTAGTAGGGATATTGCTGAGTGGAGCAATTATCTTTAAACAGTCAAATTCAGAGAACAAGTCAGCTTCATATTTCCAGGAATTCTATAAGTAGTGATGATGCCACTTCCTTCATTTCTCCATTTCTCTCTTTATCTAAAACTTTAAATGAAGACACTGACTCATTAAATTTACTTATTTTGGTTGTAGAGATGTCCTTTTTATTACGCAGGATGATTTTCATCCTGCTTGTCACCCTCGTGAGGGCATGCTGGCAGTGCCAGAGGAAATGTTGGTCCTTCCTCATCTGGAGTGTCTTCAAGACTTGCATTCTCAGTCTACAAAAATAGAACAGAAGTCAAAACACTTCCCACTCATGCCCATTTAATACAACACATAAAATATATGCTGCAGACATGAAATCATTGTGGATGGAAGAACTAATATATGGCAACTTTTCATTCTAAGAATGCATGTCTATGTTCTTCATTTTGATGTCAATGTGCAACTATCACAGGGCACAGTGCTTTCCTTAATATGTTCAAAGAAGTCTCATAATAAATTTTCAACCAAGGAGATAGATCAGTGCTGTGGCAAAGACCTAACCTGAAGAACATACCTAAGTTCCAAGTCCAAACACAGCACCATATACAAGAAGGTGAGCTTTGTAAACCTGTGTGTGTGTGTGTGTGTGTGTGTGTGTATTCAAAACTACTGTAACAGGATAAAATTATTTTTGATAATCTTGTTTGTTTTTTCAGACAAGGAAAGAATGATTTACCATTAAGTATTTTTGTTTGTTTAACTAATTCAGAGCTTTGAAGCTGGGTCATTGGAGCCTGTTTGCATAACCTCTGTTCAAACTCCCTCAACCCTGAATGCCCAGAGTTATGGTCAATGGGAAACCAGATACAGGAACTAAATCTCCCTCAAAATGAACACCTCTGCTCCCCCATACATCACCAAAGAAAGAAACGCACCCTCTCAGCAATTCTGTGTGCAGTGATGGATAATTCTAACTGCATGCCAGTGTGTCTGTTCTGAAGGAGAAAGGAGAAGGACAGTCCTGTATGGACCTCCCCACGTCGCCTTGGTGGTCCTCGTTCCTCTTCAGTCTACAAGATCAGAGCAAAGCATCACGGTGTTAGTGATCTTCTGGGCAGTCCCATTTCAACGGACTAGAATGAAATCAAGGCACATTCTTCTAGTGAATCCTTCAAGGACATGCATGACAGCTTTCGTGGCTGCTTCTGAATCTATGTTTCCAAGAAAAAGTACCTTCACAGGATTGATTTCTCCATACAAAAACACCTAGCACCTCCTACCAAAGAGATCTGATTTACAGAAGAGTCCTTGGAGATGTTTTCAAACAAATGAACTTCCTGCTGGAAATGTCATCCAGTCTAGAGTACAGGATTGGTAATTTCATCAAGTTCAAACGTGGGCATCACTTATCAGAGGTCTAAGAGGTGAATTTAGCTTGCTCAGTCTAATGGTCCAAAAATAATCTCCACATAAAATAATGAGAAATGTTTTATGTCAAAATCAGACTTTTTTATAAATCTTATTGACAGAAGGGAAAAAAAAGCACCACCTTTGGCTGACCTGCATGTTGGCTCTCAGGCTCAGGCAATCATCAGTAATGTCATGGGCCCCTTGGAATATTTCGAAAAATTTCTAATAATTCTTTCCAAGATGGAAATCTCAAATCTTAGCTCCTATATTTCTGTCTTTAAATTCCAGATTATTTAAAAAAAATGTTCTTCTTTGTATCTCAATGCTATTTCAGACACCAAATTGAAGATGCTATCATGTTGTCAACCTGACTCTTCCAGGGAGAAAACCTTACCAATGTACACTGGGACCCCACCTCCCCAGAGCCCTGCCCCAATAGTGAAAGATAGAAACATGCTAGGAGTATGGGCTGACCTGCCAATGTCCATGGTTAGTGGACAAGCTATTACAGAAGCCAGACCTTCTACCTCTCCATCCGACAATGATACTGGATCCATACGCCCAGAGACATAAAGAATAGGAAAGCTTCCAATGGAGGGGACAGGAAACAGAACTGTGGTAGTGGGAAATATGTGGAATCTTTACCCCTCTTATCCTGTAGTTTTGTTGATATTTTCCATTTGACAGATACATTAAATAAACACAACAGCAAAAAAAACATCAGTCCTACTAAGTAAAGGACATATTACAGTCTATCATGACTGAATTCTGTTAGGAGTCAAAATACGCTTTCTTCACCTTTGAGATCCAGTTCCTGCCTGTGCACTTAGTAGTGGCTGCTATGTCATGTCACCTTGGTGCAGTGCAGGACCTCTAGGCCAGCTCCTGTTGGTCTGTGAGCTGGGGTGACAATCTCAGTCAAATCCCACAGGATGTCTGTGAGAGTGATGGACAAAACAGACACCTGGAGCTCACAGTGCAGTGCCAGGAAGAGGGTGGGTGCTACGCAGAGCTTTGGATGAGGTAAATGATATGAATTTTCTTTTCTTTTTTAACTATTTAAAGGGTTTTTATTTATTATTAGATAGAGAAGAGAGGAATTGAGAGGGGAAGGGGAGATAGGGTGGGACAGAGACACCTGCAGAACTGCCCCACCATTCGTGAAGCTTTCCCCTTTCCGGTGGGGATCAGGCGTTTGAACCTGGAATCATGCATACTGTAATGTGTGTGCTTATGCAGATGTGCTACCGCCTGGCTCCAATGATTTGAATTTTCCTGTAAGCTATACTTTGTGTCTTGGTGTCAATCATTTCTCTCTATTCAAAACACTTATCAATGAAAGAGAAGGCATCATGATATAAACATGTAAATTACAAATGTTTAAAATTGTATTTTCCTATTTATTTGATAGAGACAGCCAGAAATCAATGGGGAATGGGTTGTGAGAAAAGGAGAGAAATGGGCGGAGCCAAGATGGTGACTTGGAGGCAGCTGCTGGTATGAGCTCTTACATCAGGGGCCCGATAGGGTAGGATATGGGGCTGTGAGCAGGACGGTGAACAAGAAGTCCTACCTGTGACACCAAGGAGGGGTCCTGTGACTCTAGTTGGGTTAGGAAATGGAGGAAAAAGAAAAGACATTTTCTGATTATTGTTGAAGCCATCCCTCCCCTCCACCAGATAACCACTCCCCAGGGCTTGGAGAGCTGGTCCTAGCAGGCTCCCAGATGAGCTTTCATCTTTATGACTATGAGTCCCTATTCAAGGAAATAGACACTGATACCAAGAAATAGAAAGACATCCCATGCTCATGGATTGGAAGACTCAATATATTCAAAATGAATATTCTCCCTAGAGCCATATACAAATGTAATGCAATGTCCAGCAAAGTTACACCATACTTCCTCTTAAGAGAATAGGATAAAAGCTACAGTCATGGGGAGTCGGGCTGTAGCGCAGCGGGTTAAGATCAGGTGGCACAAAGCACAAGGACCAGCATAAGATTCCCGGTTCGAGGCCGGCTCCTCAACTGCAGGGGAGCCGCTTCACAGGTGGTGAAGCAGGTCTGCTAGTGTCTATCTTTCACTCCTCCTCTCTGTCTTCCCCTCCTCTCTCCATTTCTCTCTGTCCCATCCAACAACGACAACAACAATAATAACTACAACAATAAAACAACAAGGGCAACAAAAGGGAATAAATAAATAAAATAAATATTAAAAAAACAAAATACTATTAAAAAAAAACTACAGTCATTTAACTGGAACCAGAAAACACCTAGAATTGCCTTAACAGTCTTAGGAAAAGAAATAGAAATGGAGGCATCACACTGCCATATCTCAAGCTATATTATAAGGCCATCATCATCAGAACTGCCTGGTACTGGAACAAAAATAGGCACACAGACTAGTGTAACAGAATTGAAAGCCCAGAACTAACCCCCACAACTATGGACGTCTAATCTTTGAAAAGGGGGGGGGGCAAAGGATTACATGGAGGAAGGAGGCTCACTTCAATAAATGGTGCTGGGAAAACAGGGTTGTAACATGCAGAAGAATGAAATTGAACCACCTTATCTCACCAGAAACAGAAATCAACTCCAAATGAATCAAGGGCCCGGGCATTAGACCAGAAACTATCAGACACTTAGAGGAAAGCATTGGTGGAACACTTTCCTACCTAGACCTCAAGGATATCTTTGATGAAACCAAGCCAACTGCAAGGAAGACTAAAGCAGAAACAAACCAGTAGGAATACATCCAATTGCAAAGTTTCTGCACAGCCAAAGAAACTATCACACAAATAAAGAGACTCCTCACCATGGGAGAAGATCATCACATGCAAACATCAGACAAGAGACTAATCACCAAAGTATACAAAGAGCTGAGCAAACTTAGCACCAAAAAAGCAAATGACCCCGTTAAAAAGTGGGCAGAGAATAAGAACAAAAGATTCACGACAGAGATCATCCAAAATGCTAACAAACATATGAAAAATAGCTCCAGGTTTCTGATTGTCAGGGAAATGCAAATAAAGACAACAATGAGATACTACCTCACTCCTGTGAGAATGGCATACATCAAAAAGGACAGCAGCAACAAATGCTGGACAGAGTAGAGTGTGGGGACAGTGGAACGTTTCTGCACTACTGGTGGGATTGTAAATTGGTCCAGCCTCTCTGGAGAGCAGTCTGGAGCACTCTCACAAGGCTAGACATGGACCTTCCATATGACCGAGTAATCCCTCTGCTGGGGACATACCCGATGGACACCATAATACCCAGCCAAAAAGATATGTGTACACCTATGTTCCTAGCAGCACAATTCATAAGAGCTACATCCTGGAAGCAACCCAAATACCCAACAGCAGATGAATGGCTGAGAAAGCTGTGGTCTACATACACAGTGGAATACTACGCAGCTATAAACAACAGTCAACACACCTACTCTGACCCATCTTGCATGAAGCCAGAAGAAATTATGTTAAGTCAGCTAAGTCAAAAAGATAAAGACGAGTATGGGATGATCCCACTCATAAACAGAAGTTGAGAAAGAAGAACAGAAAGGGAAACTCAAATCAAGATCTGACTAAATTTGTAGTAGGGCACTAAAGTAAAAGCCCTGAGTGGAGGGTGAGGGTGGATCTTCAACTTCATGAGACTGGGGGGTGAGTGGAGCGAGAGGATGTGACACTGACTTTTGGGGGGGTTGGGAATTGTGTTATGTACACTCCTATCAATTTGTAGTCATTTAAATCACTATTTAATTAGTCTGAGAGGGGAAAATTGATTGGATGTCTCAAACTATTTAAAGCACAGACTGCGTCTTTTGAATTCATAGGCTGAGTCTTTGATAGGTTGACTCTCTTATAAGCTTTGTCCAGGGAGAACAAAAGAAGCTGGTAGCATCGCTATATGCAAATAATGTCAAAGGCAATAAATTATGGTGCTGGTGTGTATGATATAGCAAATCCAAACAAAGGGATTTTTCAAAGTTTACCCATTTGCCAAACAATGTGATTATTGCAATAAATAACGATTGTCTTCTTTTTAAAAAAAATTATTTAAGAGAGGATAAATTAACAAAACCATAGGGAAGTCTTCTTAAACCCTAGGACAACAGGAATCTCCCTTTCCTCTATAGAGCCTATGTTTCTCCCAATCCTGCTACCTCTGGGTGGGGCTCACTTCCCTGCATGCTTCTCTCCAATGAGGCTAAATGATATTGCATCCACCGATTCCAACCTGATCAATGCAATGAGTACCATCTCAGCATGCTTCACCTCAGACTTGGTACAGAGACGTAAGGCATGGATTGCTAACCCCTCACCCTCATCACTCGGGTGAGACCTTGGCTTTCATTGTATTCTCTATGTCCATTCCAGGAGCTTCACTTCCTAATGACATACCAAAAGCTAGATATAGGCCAGGGCCTACCAGATTGAGCATATATTAACATGTATTCATAAATTAGGGCAAAATATAGACCTAAAGGCAAAAATACACAATAGTCTGTAGTGAGTCAGTATCAAGTGTATAATGAAATAGTGTCCACATAGACTTAGATACCCTCATCACCTACTTCCTATTACAGCTCTCTCACTCACGCCAAAGCTAACCTTAGCAAAGCAAGGACTGCAAAAGCTGAATATGGGCAACAGACTGGCATATTTTCACGATGACTCTTTAGTCACTATCAGGCTGTTCCTCCAGCTGGGGCACTAATCGGGCAGTCCTGAGACTCCTAAACAGACTTGATGGGTCTAGAACTCAAAGAAATCCCTCTCTCCATGGAGGGAAATGATTTCGGGGAAAATGAAATCTCAGGGTGTTGCAAAACAGGCTGTGGGATGGTGGCATACCAGTAAGAGCCCATACATTCCCATGGTCCATGACACAGGTTGAAATCCTTGATCCCCAGCTGTGAGAGGAAGTTTTACAAAAGGTATCAAATGCTGCAGGGATCCTACTCTTTGCTTCTTTAAATCTCTCTTTCCTCTTGATTTTTCTCTCTCTCCCCAGTCAACACATTACTTGTAAATAGACAGAAAATGCAAATGATCTAACTTCTCTCTAAGTAAGATATTTGGCCTTTGTGTAAATATAAATAAGAAAAAGATATGTGGGAGAGTTAGTCAGTATCCCTCAAAAACAACCTTAAAGAAAATTTGAGCTACCTCACGGCTGAAGTGAACCTGTATTAGAGCCACTGTGAACAAGGTCTAGGAACAAGGCAAAATTAAATCACAATCCCCAAAGGAAACCCCGGCATCACCTCATAAATGGAGGAAATCTTGAGTGTGGTCACAACCTCCACCAGGGGGTCTCGTTCCTCCAGGAGGGAGAGAAGCCAGAGTAGGTTCTCTGCATCTACCTGGCCCTCCGAGGATTCGGTGTCTTCAGAGTCTGAATTGTGGTAGTGTTCTTCATCCTGCTAACAGAGAGGAAAGCATCAGCCTCCATCAGATCATCTAGCTGGTGCTTTCTTTAAGAAAAAAGCTTGCACTGGAGAACTCTACTACTTCTTTTTGGTGAGCCACTGCTGCCTTGGCTGCTGGAAGCTCACACACATGTGTCTATCGAAGTTGAAGAAAAACCTTTGTTCAGCGTGTTCCCTCTGCACCTCCTCTAAGCAAGTATCTGTGTGACCCACCCAGAAATATTCATAGAAGCTCAAAAGAAAAAAACAAAACCCTGTTAACATTTTTACCATCTCAGAAGCAGAGACTCTCAGCATAGCAGGCTGGTCACAGATTTAGATATTTGTACACTTGACAAACCAGAGGTGTAAGAACAGTTGTGGAGAAGGTACTGCACAGACCGTCATCCAAACTCCACATGAGCTTCCCCCAGCAAGCAGGGCAGCCCCATGAGCACAGGCCCCTCCTTCCAGTCAATTTGTCACTCACCTCGCTAGAAAATTCCTCTGCCGAAGCTGTTAAAAAATATTCGTCCATCCCTGTGCAAGCATCCTTTACGTTGACATGCTCCACCACCACCACTGGCTGGTCTTCTTTGATGTTATTCATGAGTTCCTCCTCTTCCTCTTCAATGTCCTCCATCTCCTCCTCCATCTCCTCCTCCTCCTCCATGTCCTCCTCCTCCTCTTCCTCTGTAACCTCCTCCTCCTCTATCTCCTCCTCCTCTTCCTCTTCTACCTCCTCTTCCTCTTCCTCTTCCAACTCCTCCTCCTCCTCTTCCCCTTGCTCCTCCAATACCATCCAAACCATTTTCTCTTCTTCTTCCTCCTCCTCCTCTTCTTCCTCCTCCTCCTCTTCCTCCTCCAGCTCCTCCTCCTCCTCCTTTGATACCATCCATAACATTTTCTCTTCTGCCTCCTCCTGCTCCAACACCATCCACACCATTTTCTCTTCTTCTTCTTCTTCTTCCTCCTCCTCTTCCTCCTCCTCCGCCTCCTCCTCCTCTGCCTCTTCCTGCTCCTTCTCCTTGTCCTGCTCCTCTTCGAATACCATGCACACCATTTTCTCTTCCTCCTCCTCTTCCTTCGCCCTACACACCACCTCCTCTTCCTCCTCTTCTTCCTCCAGCAATAACTCCTCCAACCTCACACACTCAGGTTTTTCCTCCTCATCCTGCTCCTCCTCCTCCTCCTCCTCCTCCTCCTCCTCCTTCTTTGGCTTCAGCTGCTCCACCTGCAGGCAAACAAGTTTCTTTAGATGCTCTTCCTCATTCTCCTCAGACAGAGAAAAACATCACAACATAGCAGGTCTTGGAGCCATTTCCATTGCCAATAATGTGAGTAAAATCTACATTCAGACACACTCTAATCCCCGCTGTTGAAAGCACTGACAGAGGCTGACAGTGAACATCTGACAGACTGGAGGCAAATGGCAAGTAGGGATTTCAAAGCCCTGCATGAGGGTGTCATTGCAGCAGCCTCCTAATCTCAGGGGAAATGGCACTGAACAGGACTCAGAAGGACTTCATCAACCAAAATGCAGTGACATGAGAACATGGTAAACGGGGTGCAGAATAAACCACCACCCAAATCACATCCCCAGTGAGATCAGAGAAGGGACCAGGTACCTCTTGGAGGATGGGGGCCTCCTGGCCAGCCAGCTGCTCCACGTAAACTCTGGGCTCACCCTTGGCCTGAGCAACTGCCTTCGGCTGCTCCACACACAGGCTGGAGGGTACACACACCTCCTCCTCCTCCTCCTCTGCCTACAGAAGACAGCAGACAGCACATTAGAGCAGGTCCATCTCTAGTCAACTACAAACTAAATATACACAAACTAATTAGCCTGAGGAAATCTCTGTCTCCTCTCTCTCTCTCTCTCTGTCTCAATTTTCTTTTTTTAAGATTTTATTTTTATGAGAAAGATAGGAGGAGAGAGAAAGAACTAGACATGACTCTGGCACATGTGCTGCCAGTGATCAAACTCGGGACCTCATGTTTGAGAGTCCAAGCTTTACGACTGCGCCACCTCCCGGACCACTTCTCTCAATGTTTTCTTGACACCAGTGTTATCAGTGTGGAGTCAGTGGCAGCATGACAGAAATCCATACCTACTACTGGCCATGTCTCCCATTTCTTGGTTGAGTTGAAGGGCAAAGAGAAATCGAAAAGGAGAAGGAAGAGAGGGAGGAAGGCGGATTGAGGCACCTGCAACCTGCACCTGCCTTGACTGAAGAACATGGAGCAGATATCCCCACAGAGCAGCTCCTACCTCACTGCCTGGAGCCAGGCACAGAGCCTGCAGCCCATCTGGCTGACCCTGCTGGTTCTCAGTCAGAGCTCCATCATTCCACTCCAGACACACTCACACCAAGGAGGGAAATTGGCAGCTTGAGGGCCTGGGCTCCATAAGCTCAACTAGAGGCTCCAGAGCACTGCTTCAATCCTACCCTCCTGTCTTGGGCAATGATCATGAAAGACCGCGGGTTCAACCACCACCTGCCTCGGCCTCACCTCAACAGTCCTCATGGGATTTTCCTCCCCACACCCAGCCCCTAAACAGACACATAGACATACAGATGCACACACACACACACACACACACACACAGAGAGAGAGAGAAAGAGAGAGAGAGAGAGAGAGAGAGAGAGAGGGAGAGAACTGCAAGGGAAGCTGTCCTTGGAGAGCTCAGAGAGGAATCCTGATCCGGATTACTCTAGGACACACAGTTTTACCTGAGTGCAGGCACAGCAAGGAAGACATAATATCCAATTTAAAAAGCAGTTTCTTTCTGGACTCTGTTCGGGGGTGTTCTGGTGCCTATTTCTCCAGAAACTGGGAAAACAGCATGAGAACATTTTCACGCAGGAAAGATTCCAGTGAAATGAACTGGGTAGGGGCCAATGTACCTGCCTGGTTACAGGGGTTCCATGTTCTACTCACACCAGGCATGAGAACTGTGAGCTCACTTCCTGCAGACATAGCCTCTCCCTCACATATCAACTTATCTAATAGTGCTTTCCACGTCCAGGGCAACCTGAGGTTATAAAAGGAATGAAAGACTGTGGACAATTGTTCAGTATTTCAGTTGGAAGGGACCTGAAACTAGAGACACTCTGATGAGGCTTGTTGTTATCGAGACATGAGCTCACAGGCTACAGCCACCTGTCCATCTGTGCTTCGCAGTCTGACTTGACTCCGAGAAACACTCAGCAGATCACTTCTGACAGGACATCCACACCATAATCAGGCACTTCTTTGAAGACAGCCTATGAGTGTTCACAAAGCTGGCTGTCCTCTGAGAAACTACACTGACACAATCATAATAGTAGTGGCATCTGAGCCTTCAGCGAGTGGTGACCTTTTTGTGCTTACCATTCTAGAATTGCTGCCTCCTAGGGAGCCTAGGGAGAGATTTCCTCACAGAAAATGCAGTTCTATCATGGTGCACCCATCCACCATTTTCAGGTTGACTGACAATGGAATTGGTCAAAACACTGAGACAGGTTTCTGCAGGAAGCAGCGAAGTCATGCAGACAGTTCACAGCCCACTTCTCTCTGTTCTCTGGTAAGCTTCAAAGGAACTCAGAGACAAGCCGAAGATGCATCCAGGTCCACTGACAGATCACTGCCCTCCAAGCCCCCAAGTCAGGCCAACTATAGGATCACACCCCAGCAGAGAGCTACTGCAGCTCACGGGCCACAGGCCTAAGCACCAGTTCAGTCCTGCTAGTCACACTCTGGCTTACTAGGGAGCCGGCTCTTGCAGACACTCTGATCCAACTTGATAAGCTAAGGGGTTTGCTTTGATCTCTCTGACCTTGTGACTGTGCAGCCATGCCAAGAGTCATGACGAAATCTGTGAAACCCTCACCTTTTTCCCTGCTTGTCTAATATACAGGCTTCAGCAAGCCTGTTTTCCTACCCCTGACATGCAAGTGCTGCCTAGTCCTTGATGTTCCTGACATTCAGTCCTCCTCATCTGTTAGGAGGTTCTTTGTTCTTTGCTGAATTTGGGGAGCTCTTGATATAATTGATTATGAGTCTTTTGTCTGATGTATGGCCTGCAAAGATCATGTCCTCTTCTGAAAGGAGTCGCTTTGTTGGGGAGGTGGTTCCCTTTGCTGTGTAGAAGCTTTTCATTTTAGGGAGTCCCTTTTGTTGTTGTTATGCTTGTTGCTCTTTGCTTTAGTCTTTCTCTGGCAATTGGATTTGTATTACAGAAGATGCCTATAAACTTTAGATGGAAGTATGTTCTGCCAATATTTTCCTCCAAGTCCTTGATAGATTCTGGCCTAAAACCTAGGTCCGCAATCCATTTAAAGTTTATTTGCATATGTGTGTGTGTGTGTGGTGTGTGTGTGTAGTGGTTCAGTTCTACTTGTCTGCATGTTTCAAACCAACTTTTCAGAACTTTGGTTCAGTATATGTAAATAAGTCAATATGATCTATTGCATCAATTAAAAAATAATAAAACTGTAACCACAGGATTATCTCAACAGATGCAGATAAAGCCTTAGATAAAACCCAACATCCTTTCATAATCAGAACTTCAAAAATGAAATAGATGGAATTTTCCTTAACTTAGTGGTGTCCATATACAACAAACCAATAGGCAACTTCATAGTACATTGTGAGAAACTGAAAGCATTTCCACTTAGGACAGATAGTAGGGATGTACGTTTCCTATGATTGTTATTATTCCACATAATGTTGGAATTTCTTGCAATGTCAATCAGGCCAGAGGAACGAATTATAGACACTGACTGGAAAAGAAGAAGTCAAACTGTGACTATCTGCATATGATGTGATAGGATACAAAGAAAACCCTAATTAATCCAGCAAAAGCTTATGAGAATTATTTGGAAATTGAATAAGGTGTCAGGTTACAAAATGAACATGGGAAAAAAATCAGTGGGAATTCCTTTCTGCAAACACTAAGTCCGAATAAGTAAGTAGAATCAGAATGTGTTGGAAGATGGACAGGGCATTCCATGACCAAGGGAAAACCACTAACACTTCTATTTTGAGCACTGAAAATGCAACTGTTGACTTATACTCTTAATAGTCAAGCTCAAGAGTGTAAAAAGGAATCATCATTGAGTATTTCATTTGTCTGTCAAAAATGTCAAGGGGCTCCAGCCTGACTTCCCTGGGCATATGACCCCACCAATGTATCCTGGAGCCCCACCTCCCCAGATCCCTGCCCCACTAGGGAAAGAGAGAGAGAGAGGCTGGGAGTAAGGACTGAACTGCCAATACCCATGTAGAGTGGGGAAACAATTATAGAAGCCATACCTTCTACATTCTGCGCCCCTTAATAGCCCTGGGTCCATATTCCCAGAGGGGTAAAGAATAGGATAACATCCAAGGCAGGGGGTGGGATACAGAATTGAGCAGATGAGAACTGTAACCCTCTTATCCTATGGTCTTGTCAATATTTCCACTATATAAATAATTGAAAAAAATGTCAAGGGGCACGAAGTTTATTACAGAGAGGAATCCACATGTGTCTGTTTGGATCCCAGTCCTTAGCCATCTCAAGAGTGGCCCAAATGCTCAGGGAGTTATCCATGAGGTTGTGTCTTTGAATTGCTGTCATTTCTCAGAACTCACTGCGGTTACTGAACAAAGATACTTCCTACTGCCTGATGCAACTGCTCTAGTGGGTGATCAGGATGGTTTTAATTAGCAACTGTGGTTGGAGGTAACCAGGTAAGTTTTGATGTATTCATTCCACTGGGACCTGAGAGAAGAACTTTATGGTCATGGGCCTTCTCCCAGACACATGCTAGGTAAGTTGCAGGGATATTTGAATGAGCCATACATAATCCACTGAGACAAAGTGGTAATTCTTTTAACCATATGGGAGAATGTGACTACATACCACCAACCAAACTTTTTCTTTTGTTCTTTCTCTGCACAAATAGGCTCCCTAGCAAGAGGTGCAGTCACAGGCTTCCTCACTGTCAGGTTCATTTTCTGAGAAATGGAGGCATCAGGGAAATTCAGCTTTCTTCTGACACATTTCCAAGCCAGGCACAATATTCAGACACCATTTATTCTTTCTCCCTGTTTGGCAGCGATTGTTCCATCTGTACCACAGGCTTCAGGGGTGTGGCCCAGCCCCTGAGGCCCTATCCACTCAGAGCAGGAGGCTGAGCTCACCTGCCAGCAAACCCACTGATGACTCCCAGGAACTCTTCCTGGTAAAGAACAAAGGTTGGGTACCATCTTTCTGGAATTGCTGACATCTGCCTTCCCTTTCTCTGGGGACTTCAGCTTGACCTTTCTTGAGCAGCCATGTGGCACTGGATCTGGGATCTTGGAAAGGAAGTGCTCTCTCTAAGTTCTGAAGCAGGTAGATGGTAAGAAGAATGGACTTGGAGGTTAAGGTCAGGTTACATGTTCTAAGGAAGGCATGTGGAATAAGCCATGAAAATAGAGCAACTCACAAGGGGGCAGTTTGTGGGCTCCCCAGTAGATCTTATATGTTGTTCATTTTATAGAACTTTTATTTTCTAATACTAATGTTATATTTCTTCCTCATTGGTTTAAAGAGTCATTTGGGCAGAGACAGAAAATCTCACTTGATATTGTACTGCTTCGCCATGTGTGTGATGCACATTTGAGCTGCTAATCCATGAAGATCAAATTGATGTGAGCCGAGGCCCATATTTAGCCTAGGATGAGCAGTGATTTGAAGAGCCTACTTTGTGGAAGGGAATGCTCTATGGGTGATACTTGTCATTTTATAATTGACATGACTCTCGACCTCATCAAGATCAAGTTGTTCAGAGTAGAGACTAATACAATTTAGTTAAAGGCAATCTCAAATAAAAGTTCCTTACCTAGAGTCCCATGTAATTAATAGCAAAGGTTTGGGAGTGTTTAGTATTCAGGAATTGTTTTTACAGAGAGATTCCCTTTGCCTCCATGGGGACTAAAGCAGGACTGATATTTATATAATACAACTTGCTTCCATACTGGTTTAAACCAGGCACACTCTATAAGCCAGAGACCATGTCCTCATTACAAATGAAACATGCCCTTTCACTTGTTTGTTCAACTGAGACCACACTTTGCATGCAGATTTTGGACCGATGACAGAAATACACAAAGTTCAGAAAAAGGAAATCTTAAATTATGGATAACATTTAATTCCAGGGAAAAATAAAATAATAACAATAACAATAACAGCCTGATTTTGGAGACAAGAAGATGCTGTGCTCTGGCTATGGGCCAGGCAAAACAACCAATCAAAACCATGGAAGGGAAACAAAATAAAGTGTATGAACTGGGTGGGCTGGGTGGTTGGTTATTTAAACAGATTCAAGTGTTGCCTTAAGCATTTGAAATGTGTTTGTAACTTTGAAGTGGTCACAGAATTTTTACAAATTCCTTTTTTTTTTTTTAAACTGCCACCAAGTTTCTGCTAGTCCTGCACTAAGAACTCACCTCTGCTCCAGCCAGCCATTTTTCCTTCCCCTCCCACACCTTTTTTTTTTAGATAGGACAGTTTGAGTGGAGTTGGGCAGGAAAGATAGAGAGGGAGAAGAAAGACCTGCAGACCTGTTTCTCCAGTCAAGCAGCTTTCACCCGAAGGTGGTGAGGGCCTGGAACCACAGTGCAGTGATATGTGTGCTCAAGCAGATGTGCCACCAGCCTGCCCCTTATTGACTTACAGTTAATGGTAGTCACATCTGAAAAGTCAGTCCTAAATACCTTTGTTCTGCTACATAAATTATTCATGTTGTACACTAGATTTCTAGAACTGACTCAGCCTGTATACCTTCGCATAATGCTCTGCAAGTCTATTGCTATTGTTGACACTGCAAAAGTTGTGTTTTTTTTTTTTAAGATTGAAAGATAGTCCATAGAATAAGACTGAATAATACATTAAATCCTGTTTATTCATTCAGACATAGATATCTACTATGAACAATGCTACAGTGAAGATAGAAATGAACACATCAAGATCCTGGCTTCATGTTTTGGGGACACATACCTGGAAGCAGAATTGCTGAACCAAATTTTACTTCTCTTTTCATTGTCTATAGAAAACATTGAATCTGTTTTTTTTTTTATACTAGTTGAACAATATTTCATTCATTCAAGCAAAGCAAAGGCTTATCAGATCTCTAAACCTTGCCAGCGTCTGTCATCTTTTGGTTTTGATAGCGGTGACTTTAACCGATGTGAGAAGATGTCTTATGGTGAAATTGACTGTCAATTCCATAAGGGATGCGGAGGATCTTTTCACTCTCCTATCACATATTTTCAGGCATGTCTATTAAAGTCCGTTGCTTACTTTTTTAAAATTTCTATATTGGAAAATCAATGTTTTACATTCAACTGTAAATACAATAGTTTGTGCATGCATAACACCCCCCAGTTTCCCATGTAACAATATAACACCCATTAGGTTCTCTATTATCCTTCTTGGACCTGTATTTCTTTTCCCACTTGCCACTTCCATTTCAAAAGATATAAAGGCATTTTCTCTGATCAATAAAGGCATTTCATTGCACTCCTGCTCAGCCATGAGTCCATGGTCACTTGTCTCCCCTGTGATGTAACCCGAAGTCTGGTGCATCAACCTGGGGCCTAACCCACCCATCCTCCAGATTAGTATACACTGCTTGTCTCTCTGCAGCCTGCTGTTTTACAAAGGCACTGTGATTCTTTTTTTCCCTCTTATAATCTTTCTGAGACCCGTCCACCATGGGGGACCTTCTTCCTTATGAAGAGGTTTCCCAGTCCCTCTACTCCTTTTTCATGAGACAGTTTCTCTGTCTCTGGTACATTTTGTTTTGGGCTACACCTTGGTTCCTTATGAATGTGATCATAGAGCTTGGGAGATGTGTGAAGATTTTCCCCTGGGAAGCCCTGCACTCCCTCTCCCATGTCTCCCATGAACAAGGGTGGCTCTAACTTGCAGAACCTTCTCCAGATGTAAGCTATATGTTACTCCCCTATTTCTGTAAAGAATGGTACAATGGTTAGTATCGTCCTGTTCTCAGGGGAGGTCATACCCAGAATTGTTTTAGACTTTGGCTGAGGGCTATCTCTACCATTAATCTTCTATGGGGGGTATACGGATCTTTGCCTAGTCGTGGACCACTGCTCATCTCGGTCTGGTACAGTTTAACTGTTCATCTTTCTTTGTTTCAATATGTCAACTTGTACCTGGGAGGCCTCAATCTCTGTATTCCTTCTTTGAGGGGCAGTTCATAACATGACTTGTTTTGTCCGTCTATGTTGACCCACCTTCCCCACTTTCATAATGTAACTTTCAAGTATGCCCCTGTGTAAGGGAGAGGGGGTGCTTCTGACTTTCCATTCCCACCAGGCACTGCCAAAGCATTATTAATCAATTGTGACAGTATAATTATTTGTAACAATAACGGGGACAATGCGTCGACCCATTCTTGTCCTCCTGCCTAGCTTCCTTGAAGTCTGAATGCAGTTCCAGTGGAGATGACCCTGTCAGAATCCCTGGTGAACTTTGATGGGGCTCCGCACCTCCCTACCACTTCTCTCTCCCCCCACCTCGCTCTCTCTGAATATCTTATGTTCACTGTCTGTTTTCAATTGTTTTTTCTAAGAGGGTGATTTGCATGAATGAATTTTTCTATGAACCATTTTGCTCTAAGTACTCTCAAATTTAATTGAATATACATACACACACACACACACACACACACACACACACACACACACACACATATATATATATACACATTAGATGTAGCCATGGTTTCTGGAGATGTCCAGAATCAATCCTGAATTTTATTTCCTTTTTTGATTTTTACATGTCTTGGTATAAATGTGAAATGTTTAATTTAGAAAACTGTATGAGTGTGGGTGGGGGAGATAGCATAATGGTTTTGTAAATAAACTCTCATGCCTGAGGCTCCATTGTCCCAGTTTTAATCCCCTGCAGCACAATAAGCCAGAGCTGAGCAGTGCTCTGGTAAAAAAACAAAACAAAACAAAACAAAAAGACAAAAACAAGAACCAAACATTGTCACTAACTTGTTAACTCTCTAAGTAACCTGAGTTTGTTTAAAGTGTAAAGTAAAAATTAGTTAAAAATCTATATATCACTAATAAGTGTTAACTAAGTAACCTGAGTTTGTTTAAAGTCTAAGGTAAAATTAGTTAAAAAAAAACAACAATGTTTTAACTAAATCTACTCTGAAGATCCTAAACACACTGAGGGTGTGTCTCCATCTTAAATGTGTGTAACTAAAGGTAGAAAAGACGCTACTGATATGTAAAGCTCTCATATACCTTCTCAATTAAAGAGGTTGAACCAGAATCCCAAGATTGAGGAAAAGACTATGTGTTGACAACACAGAAATGAATATATGTTGTATAGATATATGTACTGTTCAACTTCAAAAAGGAAACAAATATACTATCATTTCTGACAACACAGACAAAAAGGGGAAGCACGTTGAGTGAAGAAAGTTTGACTGAGAATGGCTACAAGAGAAATCAAACCCCAGAGGTCTGTGTGTTGGCACACCTAGTTAAGCACACATGGTGTGAAGCTCAAGTATGCACGTTCAAGCCCCAGCACCTCACCTGCGGGTAGGAAGCTTCACTAAGAGACAAAACACGTCTGCAAGTGTCTACCTTTCTCTCTCCCTCTCTATGTATCCTCTTTTCTCAATTTCTCTCTGTCCTATTCAGTGAAATGAAAAAAAAAAGTCTGCTGGAGGAGAAGACTCATAGTGCTGACAATGAGACCCCACAAAAACCCTAGAGGCCGGAAAAAAAAAGTCAAAACCCAAAAAGAATAAGACCCGAGATATAGCTTACATAGGTAGTGCACTATTTTGCCAGGCACTGGACCCACATTTGAGCATGCCTCCACCAGAATGAATTAAGCTTCTGTGCTATGGTCTCTCTCTCTCTCCTTCTCTCTGTCTCTCAGTCTCTCAGTCTCTCTCTCTCTTTCTTTCTTTTTTTTTTTTAACCAGAGCATTGTTCAGCTATGTTTATGGTGGTTGAGGGTCTAAACCTAAGTCTTTGGAGCCTTAGGCATGTGAGTCTCTTTGTCTAACCATTATATTGTCTACGCCTGTCCTTCATCTATTATTTCTTTTAGGAGAAATAGAAGGGATGAGTAGAGAAAGTGTGAGAGAAATAGACAGTCCACCACCATGGAGCTGCTCTGTGTTGTCCTCTGTGGTACTGGTGATCACATTCAGGGTATCCTAAATGGGAAGACATGTTCTCTACTGGGTCTAACGTTCTACTGACTCCATATATTTGAAGAAGATATGCTACTTAAAAATATAAAGTGGCTGTAGGTTATGATTGATCTGAAATTCCTGAGGGATGGCTTTGTCTTCAGAGAGAAGCATGACCGTTTCTCCTATGTAGTTCCCACCCCAATTACAGAGCTGAGAACTCCAGGGAGAGCAACAAAGGAATGACCTAGACTCATTGCTGGAGCCTGGCAAGGAAGCTGGTGTGTCAGTAATCCCACAGAAATTGTGCAGGTACTTCAGTTGCTGGGATAGGGAGCCCATAGTCACTGGTGAGTGCTAGTGTTCTTCTGAAGTTTTTGTACATCACACACACACAGACCATTGCTCCACAATGATTAAGATGCAGGATTAAGAGATAGGAATGCAGAGTATGACCCAACACAATGTACTCACTGGTTCTTCTGCTTTCTACAAGACAGTCTAACAGAAGAATGGCGAGTCAAATATGAACTGTGGTTGATTTTATGGTAAATGCTTTCTACTGCTACTTCTGCTGGATGTAGGAAAGGAGAACTCAGAATTTATTATTTGCTCATTTAATTAATTGGTGAATTTAGTTTCTTCTTTTTCCCACAAACAAAAAATTAGAAGTTTTATTGATGATCCTCATCAATTTTTGTGTTCCCCAGACCATAATATTTATGCTGATGTGTGTGTGTGTGTGTCTTTGTGTGTGTGTGTGTGTGTGTGTGTGTGTGTGTGAATTGATGTCTTGTCAAGAGTAAGGATACCACTTTTCAGATAATTAAAGGAAACTTACATTTTGAATATCATTTCAGCTACTAATTGGAGATGTAAGATGTTGTCAAGTCAGATGGATTCAAAGGCTTCGCAGCTCTCTGTGGTAACTCTGGTAAGGCTGGAGAGAAAACCCTTCCTATTGCAGCATAATCAGCAGGCAACATGTTTGCTATATTTTTCTTCTTGTAATTGTCTCTGTCTATCATTATTTCGTTTTTCCTCTCCATAAATATCAAAGTAGGGAGTAGGTGTGTGCTTGTTTCTCTGGTTTTACTCTGATGAGCTGCATAACTCTTGAGTTCACACTATGTTATTTCGTGCCATACATCGAGAGAAGATTAAATGAACACAACTGATTGAGCCTCTGATATGGGTGCTTCCAGAGACAAAACTCATGCCTGAGAAATTAAGCGATGTGACTTTTTGACTGAATTTCTGCTCAATGGATTCCCTGATAACAAGGTGCTACAGAGATTCTATGCTTCTGTCTTCTTCCTGGTTGACCTGGCAGCTCTGATGGGAAACGTGCTCATTGTCACCCTCACCTCACTTGATCAGCAGCTCCAGTCCACCATGTACTTCATTCTGAAGAACTTGTCTTTGACTGATATCTGCTACATTTCCACCGCTGTCCCCAAGTGAATCATGAACACCCTGAACAACAGCCACTCCATCTCCTTTGTGGGCTGTGCCTCTCAGGTTTTCCTGGTCTTCCTTTTGGCAGGCACAGAGTATGCTCTCCTGCTCATGATGTCTTATGACCGTAAAGCTACCATCTGCCACTCTCTGCACTATGAGGCCATCATGAACAGTGGGGCCTGTGTGCAGATGGATGATCTATGGATCCCTACATGTGGCAGGGACATTTTCTTCCCGTTTTTGTGGCCCTAATGTTGTATGTCAGTTCTTCTGTGATGCTCACACTTGTTTCTTTGGGGGATGAAATTCTAGAATATGCATTTCTCATTTGCCAGCTATTATTTTGATTTTATGTGTCTCATTATCATGGTTATTTCCCTTGTACAGATTTTTTCCACTGCTCTGAGAATCCCTTCAGAAGAAGGCTGGTTTAAGGCCTTCTCCACCTGTTTGCCTCACCTCACCGTGGTGAGCTTGTTCTTTTTCTCTGCAGCTTTTACAAATAGAATATAAGCTGCCGGGAGTCGGGCTGTAGCACAGCGGATTAAGCGCAGGTGGCACAAAGCACAAGACCGGCATAAGGATCCCGGTTCGAACCCCGGCTCCCCAACTGCAGGGGAGTCGCTACACAGACGGTGAACCAGGTCTGCAGGTGTCTATCTTTCTCGCCTCCTCTCTGTCTTCCCCTCCTCTCTCGATTTCTCTCTGTCCTATCTAAAAATGACAACAACAATAATAACTACAACAATAAAATAACAAGGGGCAACAAAAGGGAATAAATAAATATAATAGATATTTTTAAAAAAGATCAGCTGAAAATTCCCCATCATCACTGAATCGCTTTATGTCTGTGCTATATTCTGTGTTACCTCCCAGCCTTATCCATTCATTTATAGAGTGAATAACAGGGACATGAAGATGGCCCTTGAAAACATTTTTGGAGTAAGAATGACATCAGCCTTTTGAATTAAAAAATAAAAGAAAATCTTGGTAGATACCTATTGTAGAGCAAACTGATTAGGCTTCAGATAAGAATGCAAATCAGTTATGTACTTATGAGTTTTAGATTTCACTCCCATAGAATGCTACAAGTCTTAGGAGATCTTCTCCTCCCTACAGAAGTCTTTTTGTTGATAAAACTTAAACTGGGGCAGTAAGGAAGTAGCACAGTGGGTTAAGCTCAGGTGGTGCAAAGAGTAAGGAACATCATAAAGATTTTGATTAGAACACTCAGCTCTCCCTTCCTGCAGGGAAGTCACTTCACAGGAGGTGAAGCAGGTCTGCAGGTGTCTACCTTTCTCACCCACCCTCTGTCTTACCCTCCTCTCTCCATTACGCTCTGTCCTATCCAACAAGGACAACAACAACTACAACAACAACAACAACAACAATGACAACAAAAAACAAGGGCAACAAAAGGGAATAAGTAAATAAATGAACATAAACAATAAACTTAAACTAGAGGTGGCACCTCAAGTGGTAAACTGCTGGACTGTTACCAGTCACTGTGAGAGGATATGGGATTTTAGCATCAGGAATCTCTCCTTAGGCCCCTCTCTGTCCATGAGCCACATGTGTTTGCACTTACCATGACTTGGTGGGTTCCCAGTGTAGTGCTAGTCTTGTTTTTGTTGTGTTCTCAGGTGATCTTCTTTGCTATTCCTAGTTGGCAGGGAGACAAAAAAAAATGCAACTGCTATTCTTTCCAACTTGTTTGAGTGTGGTCATTCCATACACATCTTTATCTTTCTGATGTAACTCACTTAACATAATTCCTTATAATAGCTCCATCCAAGATGGAACAGAGAATGGGTTCATTGCCCTTAATAGCTTCGTAGTATTCCATTGTGTATATATTCCACAACTTTCTGAGGCACTCATCTGTTTTTGGGCACCTTGGTTACTTGCAGGTTTTAGCTATTACGAATTGTGCTGCCATGAACATAGGTGTACACATTTCTTTTTGGTTGGGTGTTAAGGAATCCTTGGGGTATATCCCTAGGAGAGGAGTGACTGGGTCATATGGAATGTCCATGTCTAGCCTTGTGAGAGTTCTCCAGACTGCTCTCCACAATGGCTGGACCAATTGACTTTCCCACCAGCAGTGTACAAGGGTTCCTCTGTCCCCACACTCTCGCCAGCATTTGCTGCTGCTGTCCTTTTCAATGTATGCCATTTTCACAGGGGTGAGGTGGTATCTCAATGTTGTTTTTATTTGCATTTCTCTGACAATCAGCAACCTAGAGCAATTTGTCCTGGGTTTGGTAGCCTTTTGGATATCTTCTGTAAAGAGTGTTCTGATCATATCCTTCTGCATCCCACAATAACCTTGTGTCCATATTCCCAGAGGGATAAAGAATAGGAAAGCTATAAGGGAAGGGGATGGGATACAGAACTCTGGTGGTGGAAATTGTGTGGAGTTGTACCACTCTTATCCTATGGTTTAGTCAATGCATCCTTTTTAGAAATAAATATTTAAAAAGACAAAATTATGTGAAGACAAAAAAGAAAAAAGAAAGGATAAGAAGAAAGAAATGAAGCTGCTGCTATTCTGTAGCTCTGCCTCTAGAAATATTTTCGGTCAGCATTTCTCAGTAAATTAGAAATTTTTGCAGCATCAATTCAGCATAAGTTTTCAGAAAATATTTGATACCAATGATTTATTTCAAATGTTTTTGTTGTTGTTATTGTGTATTAGTGATCGCGATTTAGAGGTTGCAAGTGCAGTGGCCTATATCCCCATACATCACAGCCAAGTAATGCTTTGATAAAAACAAAATCAACACAATGTTTCTATGTAGTTATGAAATAGCAGTCATCTAAACACTGAAATAAATACGTATAAACACTTGTTACATCAAAGTTTGATAGCAATTTCTTCTTGGAAAAGGAGTAATTAAAAAGGCCTTCAACTCGTGGTGTAGAAAGTTCTTTGGGAAATATCAAAGCAACTAGACAGATTCTCAAAAAAGATTGATTTAAATCCTGGGAATTCCAAGTGGGAGCAGGATTTTAGGGTAACAGGAGATAAACTATAGAAGAAAAGGGGACAAAAAGGAACCATGGTGGATTATTATAAGTCTTCTCTATTGTCAAAATTCCCATGTCCAGTGACATATACAATATATACAATACACTACTGACCCTCAAGAAAGTTGACTTTCTGACAACATAGATAAAAAGAGTGGGTGCACACCATGATCAGTGAAATAAATGAGACTGAGAAAGACTGAGAAATCAAAATCCAAAAATGAAAAGATTAAGATCCTGAGAGATAGCTCACTTAGGTAGCATGCTGCATTTCCACAATGGGTCCCAAGTTTGAGCATGCTTCTAACACAGAGAAGGAAGCTTTGGTCCTGTGGTCTCTCAGACTCTCTATCTCTATCTTTTTATAGAAAGAATAAAAAAATATTTTTAGGGGTCCAGTTGCATATTTCTTCTAATCATGTGACCCATCCAGGGCCTCTCAGGTACAGAGCGACCACGCACAATCAAATCCGTACATTATTTCTTTGAGTAGCAAGAGCAAGTGGATAGAAGAGACAGTTCTTCTCTAGCATTTGCTCTTCTTCCGTAGCCAGTCAACAGCGTCAGGTTGAGCCTGATGTAAAGTTTCGAGACCTCCTTTGAATCTGGAGAGGTGGCAGTCGTTGCCTATGTGGGTCATAGTCTGTCTGTAGCCGAGGGTCAGTTCGGGTAGTCTCTGGCCCCCCAGTGATGGAACATAGCGGCGCATCGGCCATGGCCTGTTCGATAGCGATTGAGGAGGGCCCAATCATAGCGTGCTAGGTCAAAGCCGGGTTGACTCTTGCAGGGGTCTGTGATGAGGTGTTTGTTCTTTACCTCAGCTGACTGCCAACTCTGTTTCCAAGAGTCTGGAACAGAGAAGTTCAGTGTAGGCATAGGGGACCAGATTGGGTGACGAGACATCAAGCGCTGGACAGGGTGGGCAAAGATATCCACGTATATTGGCAGGTCCGGTCGAGTGTAGACGTGGGAAATGAAGATAGATGATGCTGCATCCCGACGAATATCTGGCGGGGCGATGTTGCTAAGAACTGGCAGCCATGGAACCGGGGTGGAATGGATTGTTCCAGAAATTATCCTCATGGAGGAATATAATTTGGAATCGACCAAGTGGACATGGGGGCTACGGAACCATACTGGGGCACAGTATTCTGCAGTGGAATAGCATAATGCCAGAGATGATGATCGTAGTGTGGAAGCGCTCGCGCCCCATGAGGAGCTGGCCAGTCTTGCAATGATGTTATTCCTCGCGCCCACCTTTGCTGCAGTTTTTATGAGATGTTCGTGAAATGACAGAGTGCGATCGAGAGTAACGCCAAGATAGACTGGCTGGGCTTCATGCCGGATTCTCGTATCGCCAAGCTGCACATTAAGCTCACGCGAGGAAAAGAGTCTGGCTGTTTGGGATCGTATAATAGGGAGAGGTCATTCGCTGAAGCCCAGTCAGCTAAGACAGAGCCGTCAGCACGAGTGGAGGAATATCCCCAGTCTTGGTGATGACTATTAAAGTCTCCAACGTAAACAGCTGGGTGATTCGGGCTAGGCAGGATCTCATTATCCCACGAGGCACTGGGAGGCTTATATATGTTGACGAGCTGAATAGTTTCAATAGTAATGGAGTGGGAGAAGGTCGAAGAGGCCGTATGATAAACGTCCGCAAGACAAGATTTGGCGTAGATGGCTCGGCCGTGTTTAGGATGGAGGTTATAGCATACTAAATCGAATCCACTGATGGTGAATCGAGCAGCTTCATCGACTGCTATATGTGTTTCTTGCCGGCAGATAACATCTGCCTGATGCTGTATCGCCAGTTGACCAATAAGAACGCGTTTAGCAAAGGACAGCTCCTCAACATTAAGTTGGAGGACTCGAAGAGCAGGACCAACAGCTTGAAAGCTGACAGGAGCTGCTTGTTGCTGGCTTTGAAAGTGACTGGGATCCATGTGGATTCAGTCGGCTAGGAAGGATCGTCAGTTTCTACTCACGAGATGCACCACGGGAAGGTCGATCCAATGCACCCCAGAAGAGACAGTGAGAGAAGCACACAGCACAGTCCACTGTCATGGAGCTGCTTCTCTGTTATTCTTGGTGGTGCTTTTGATGACATTCAGGGTCTCCTATATGGTAAGATATGTGCTCTACCCTCCTCTCTCCATATTTCTTTGTCCTATACAACAACACTAATAACTACAACTATAAAAGAATAAGGGCAACAAAATGGAATAAATAAATATTAAAAAATTAAAAAGTAAAGTAGCTGTGGGTATTTTGCCCAATAATTCCTGCGGGATAGATTTCTCTTCAGCAAAGAACATGGACACTTCTCCTATTTAGATTCTACCCCAATTCTAGAGCTGGGACCTTTAGTGACAACAAAGGATTGGCAGTGACCCAGTGCTGGAGCCTGGCAGGGAAGCTGGCAGCCCAGGGATCCCAAAGGAATTTTGCAAGTACTTCAGCTGCTGGGACACAGAACCCACAGTCACTAAGAAGTGCAAGGATCCATGTGAAGACTTTGTACCTTACACAAACCAGAGAAAAGAACATGCCCCATTACTAGGTGTTCCCTGGTTCTTCTGACTTCTTACCTCACAGAACTAGCATAGGAGAATGAGGAGCCAAAAGTGGAATGTGGCCAATTTCACCAGATTCTCTCAACTGCTACTTCCGCCGGATTCAGGAAAGAAGAACACTGACAATTCTATTTGTTCATTTAGTTAATTGGTGAAGTTATTTTCTCTTGTTTCTTTTTTCCTGATAGAACAATAAATAGAGAGGTAATTTCTGTGTTCCACACAGTCCAAAATACTTCATATACGTATATGTGTGTGAGTGTTTGTGTGTGTGTGTGTATTAATGTTTTTTCAAGAGTAGATTCATGGTTTCCCAAAAAATTTTGGAAAGAATTAAAGAAACTATATGTATTTTGCATGTAATTTCAATTTTTCTAGTGAAAATATTAAATACTGTCCAGACAGATTGTTTCCAAGACTTTGCAACTGTCTGTAGCCACTCTGGTGAGAATGGGAAAATTACATTTCCTACTTTAAGATTGAAAACAAGCACTATTTTCTGGCATTTTGTTCCTCTTGCAGTTGTCTCTAATGTCATTCGTATTTCTTGTTCCTCTCTATAAATATCACAATAGACAGTAATTGTGTAAAATGTTTCTGTTTTTGTGCTCTGATGAGTCACCTATCATTATAGATCACACCGTGTTAATAGGTGAGCTAAATTAAAGTAGAGAAATATGAACACAACTGATTGAATGTCTGATGTCATTGCTTCCAAAGAAGAAACACTCATGCCTGAGAAATTAAGCAATGTGACTTTAGTGACTGAATTTCTGCTTATGGGATTCCCTGGTGACCAGGTGCTACAGGGACCCTGTGCCTCTGTGTTCTTCCGGGTTTACCTGGCAGCTCTGCTGGGAAATCTGCTCATTGTCACCCTCACCTCCCTTGACCAGTGGCTCCAGACCCCCACGTACTTCTTCCTGAAGATCTTGTCTTTGACTGATATCTGCTACATCTGCACCACTGTCGCCAAATGCATCATGAACACCCTGACCCACAGCCACTCCATCTTCTTTGTGGGCTGTGCCTCCCAGGTTTTCCTAGTCCTCTTTTTTGGCAGGCACAGAGTATGCTCTCCTGCTAGTGATGTCCTACGACCCTTATGCTGCCATCTGTCACCCTCTGCACTATGAGGTCTACATTAACAGAGGGGCCTCTTTGCACATGGTGTCAGTGGTGTGGCTCTGTGCCTTTGCCTATAGACCCCTCACATGGCAGGGACAGTCTCTGCCCATTTCTGTGGCTCCAATGTAATGCCTCAGTTCTTCTGTGATGTTCCCTCCATGCGTACACTTGTCTGTTCCGGGAAGAAATTCTAGAATATGCATTTGTTGTAGTTAGTTGTTGTTTTGTTTTTGTTTGCTACATTTTCATGGTTATTTCCTATGTTCATATTTTCTCCACAGTTCTGAAAATGCCTTCTGATCAAGGTACGTATAAGTCCTTCTCCACCTGTGTGCCTCACCTCACTGTGGTGAGCTTGTTCCTGTTCTCTGCAGCTTTTGCATTTTGGGGTTCAGCTTCTAATTTTCCACCATCACTGAATCTCTTTATGTCTGTGATGTATTCTGTGTTACCTCCCAGCCTGAATCCCCTCATCTATAGTCTGAGAAACAGGGACATGAAGATGACCTTTGGCAAAACTTTTGGAGGAAGTAGGAGAAGAGCAGAGTGAGTTTTTAATGGTGATGGTTGGGTGCCTATTGTGTAGCAAATGGATTGGGCTATAACACATGGCTTTATAAGTATGAAGTGCCTGTTAGTTCTAGGTCTCAGCCACGTTGGATGCTGCATGTATGTGTTTCAATGGGCACGATAGTTCCGTGTATTAGTAATTTCTAATTTACTTGAGATATTCCAGTCATCATATTCAACATCAAGTGGCACTTAGTGTTCTCCATGTATTTTCTTCTATTTTAATTCTGCACCAATTTCCACTTGTAAGTTCAAAATGTATTCATTTAATTATAATCCTCACTATTATTCTTGCAAATTCTACTGCACTAGGTGCTTTACCATGTTACACCATTCTTTTTCATTTGTAGTCTCCATAATAATAGTTTCTTAGTTCAGGGAACATGGTTAATTCAACAATTACAAGGTTGGATTGGCAATTACTGCCATCTGAGCTATAATTAAGAGAAACTAAGAGTAAAAGATATTGCTAACTTTACTGGCAATCACCTAATGATATCTGCCCTAATAAGGATGTTAGTTCTTAAATAGAACCTATCGTGTTTCAATAGAGAGGTTGATGAGAAATGTTGTTCTCAGATTCCCAAAACCACTTTCCTTAGTGATAATTCCCTCTTCTGCATTTCACTCTTCATATTTTAATGTTATGTTTAAATGTCTAAACTATGAAGTCCAGGTACCAGTACATTACATTTACTTTTGAATTTGTAGAGGTGAAGTTGTAGAGATGTGCAGAAGACATTAATGCTTCAGGTTCTGAGGCCCGAGTTTCAAAACCTTGCACAACCTTTAATTAGAATGGAGTGGTGCTTCCCAAGGAGCTTGAAGGATTCATGTCAACTGAGACATGGCAAAAAGAGAAGAATGAAGACTGGATGATGTTACTTGTTGGTGGAACTTAATAAACAGGGACAGAAAGGGGACTGATAAGTAAAACTTGGACTGGATTTGGTGTATAGTACCAAAACAAAGCACGTTTTGGCAGGATGGAAGTAGAATGTTGTGATCAGGATTACTCTGGAGTCCTGGTAAATGATGTGGAAGAGGACCCAGGTTTTGGTTGAGAGTGTAAGGTGAGACATTTTACCCATGTGTCAATAACTATACTGTAAACTGTTCATCTCTCAGGCTAATGATAAAACATACAACGAGTATATACATAAGTGATTTTACTTTAGCTGCTTCAAAATTTTAGAATGTTCCTTCATTTGTTTCTAAAATATTACATCTAAATAGTTTGTTACTTTTCCTCAAGAAGGTTTTGGCAATTCTAGATGTTTTCAGGTTCCAGATAAATGATTGTTGTTTTTGTTCTATTCTCTTAAAGAAGCTTGGTGGAACTTTGATGGGTATTGCATTAAATTTGTATATGGCTCTGGGGAGAATATTCATTTTGATGATATTTATTCTTCCAATTCATGAGCATGGGATATCTTTCCATTTCTTGGTATCACTTGCTATTTCCTTGAGTAGCGACTCATAGTTTTCAGCATACAAGTCTTTCACTTCTTTGGTCAACTTTATTCCTAGGTATTTGATTGATTTTGCTGAAACAGTAAATGGGATTGATTTCTGGATGTCTTCTTCTTTAGATTTAGTGTTTGCATAAAGAAATGCCACTGATTTTTTGTACATTGATTTTGTAGCCTGCTACCTTGCTATATTGCCTAATAACTTCCAGTAATTTTCTACTGGATTCTTTAGGTCTTTCTATGTATACTATCATATCATAAATAAAATAAATATTTTAAAAAAGAAAATACTATTAAAAAAGACGACAGTCATTTATCTGGAACCTGAAAACACCAAGAATTGCCAAAACCATATTGAGGAAAAGAAACAGAAATGGAAGCATCACACTCCCATATCTTAAACTACATAACAAAGCCATCCTCATAAAAACAGCATGGTACTGGAACAAAAATAGGCACACAGATTAGTGGAACAGAATTGAAAGCCCAGAAAAAAATCCCAACACCTATGGGCATCTAATCTTTGATAAGGGGGCCCAAAGGATTAAATGGAAAATGGAGGCTCTCTTCAATAAATGGTGCTGGGAAAACTGGGTTGAAATATGCAGAAGAATGAAATTGAACCAAGCAAATGACCCCATCCAAAAATGGGAAGAGGATTTGAAAAAAACATTCAGCTCAGCGGAGATCGAAAAGGCTAACACACATATGAAAAACTGCTCTAGGTCACTGATTGTCAGAGAAATGCAAATTAAGACAACACTAAGATACCACCTCACTCCTGTAAGAATGGCATACATCAAAAAGGACAGCAGCAACAAATGCTGGAGAGGATGTGGGGACAGAGGAACTCCTTTACATTGCTGGTGGGAATGTAAATTGGTACAGCCTCTGTGGAGAGCAGTCTGGAAAACTCTCACAAGGCTAGACATGGACCTTCCATATGATCCAGTAATTCCTCTCCTGGGGTTATACCCTAAGGACTCATAACACCCAACCAAAAAGAGGTGTGTACTCCTATGTTCATAGCAGCACAATTTATAATAGCTAAAACCTGGAAGCAACCCAGGTGCCCAACACCAGATGAGTGGCTGAGAATGCTGCGGTATATACACACAATGGAATACTATGCAGCTATCAAGAACAATTAACCCACCTTCTCTGACCCATCTTGGACAGAGCTAGAAGGAATTATGTTAAGTAAACTAAGTCAGTAAGATAAAGATGAGTATGGGATGATCCCAGTCATCAACAGAAGTTGAGTAAGAAGATCTGAAAGGGAAACTAAAAGCAGGACCTGATCAAATTGTAAGTAGGGCACCAAAGTAAAAACCCTGTGGTGAGGGGTAGACATACAGCTTCCTGGGCCAGTGGGGGGTGGGAGTGGGTGGGAGGGATGGGTCACAGTCTTTTGGTGGTGGAAATGGTGTTTATATACACTCCTAGCAAAATGTAGACATATAAATCAGTAGTTAATTAATTTGAGAGGGGGGAAAAACAGTTGTATGTCTCAAAGTTTCTCAAAACACAAACAGATTCTTTTTAATATATAGGCTATGTATTTGATATGCGGACTCTCTCAAAAGCCTAGACCAAGTAGATTAGAAGCATCCAATAGCACAGCTATATACAAGATACTGGATACTGTACAGCAAACCATAACAAAAGGACTTTTTAAAGTTAACCCAATTACGAAATAATGGGATGATAACATTAAGTATCGATTGTCTTTTTGAACCCTAAGACAGCAGGAACCTCACATCTCCACTATAGAGCCCCTAATTCCCCCAGTCCTGGAACCCTTGGATAGGGCCCACTTTCTCGTATGTGTCACACAATCCATACCAAATAATATTGCATCCACCGATCACAACCTAACCAACGCAACGATTGCCACCTCAACATGCTTCACTTCAGACTGTGTCCAGAGACTTCACGTGTGTAATGACAACCCATCAGCTACATTAATCAGGTGAGACCTTTCCTTTTACAGTACACTCTAATTTCATCTCAGGTGGTTCACTTTCTAACAAAGTCCCATAACCTAGATATACCCCAGTTTCTGTGAGAGAGAGCTTATGTTCACACGTATCCATAAACTACTGCAAAATATATACCTGAAAGCAGAAGTACACTAGAGTTTGCAGTGAGTACCTCCCAAACACTTCCTCTCCACTATTCCAAGCTTGGGATCCATGATTGCTCAAAAATTTGTTTGGCTTTGTATGTTAACTCTCTTTTCATTCACCAGGTTCCTGATGCCACCAGGATGCTGGCCAGGCTTCCCTGGATTGAAGACCCCACCAATGTGTCCTGGAGCTCAGCTTCCCCAGAGACACACCTTACTAGGGAAAGTGAGAGGCAGACTGGGAGTATGGACCGAACAGTCAACGCCCATGTTCAGCGGGGAAGCAATTACAGAAGCCAGACCTTCTACCTTCTGCAACACTCAATGACCCTGGGTCCATGCTCCCAGAGGGTTAGAGAATGGTAAAGCTATCATGGGAGGGGGTGGGTTATGGAGATTGGGTGGTGGGAATTGTGTGGAGTTGTACCCCTCCTACCTTATGGTTTTGTTCATTAATCCTTTCTTAAATAAAAAAATAAAAAATAAATAAATAAAATAAATAGTTTGTTAATGTTAAATGTGTGTCTTTTCATTCCTTTATTGGGGGCTTAATAGTTTACACTAAACCTAAAATACAGTAATTTGTACACATGTAAAATTTTGTCTTAATTTAAATGAATTTAATATTTATTTATGATTATTATACATGTTATGGCAAAATATTTTGTTTACAAACGTTAACAATACAAGATAGAATGGTTGGGTGAGAGCATCACTCTGCCCTATGAATCTAGGAATTGAACTTGGCAGCTCAAATTCAGAATCAAATCCACCATCCATTATCTGTACTGCATCCTATCCTCAACTGGAAGTCATTTCAACTATTTTAGTTCTTATTTCATTATCCTAACCATTTCCCCTTCTTTAATAATTCTGACTATATTCATTTATAGGGTGGAGACAGTCAGAAATTTAGAGCAAAAGGAACGAAGCTGAGAGAGAAAGAGGGGAAGAGAGAGAGAGAGAAAGAGAGAGAGAGAGAGAGAGAGAGAGAGAGACCTGCAACACTGCTTCACCTCTCATAAAGCTGTCCCTCAGCAAGTTAGCATCAAGGGCTCAAACCTGTGTATTCTTGTGCTCAAGCAGATGCTGTACCACTCAGCCTGTTTCCCTCTTCTTTTTCTATCTTAAATTCTTCTTCTTTTTTACTCACTTGATCATTTCCCTTATCTTTTTATTCATAAATTTTTATTTGTAAAAAGGAAACACTTATAAAAAAAAAACCCCAATAAGTGGGGTACAACTCTACACAATTCCCGCCTCCGGAACTCTGTATCCCATCCCCTCCCCTTATAGCTTTCCTATTCTTTAACCATCTGGGAGCATGGACCCAGGGTCATTGTGGGATGCAGAAGCTGGAAGGTCTGGCTTCTGTAATTGCTTCCCCACTGAACTTGGGCTTTGAAAGTTTGATCCATATTTCCAGCCCACCTCTCTCTTTCCCTACTGGGTGTGGCTCTGGGAAAGTAGGCCTCATTGGTGATGTTGTATGTCCAGGCAAGTCCGGTAGGCATCATGGTAACATCTGGAACGTGGTGGCTGAAAAAACAGTTAACATGTAAAGCCAAACAAATTGCTGACTAATCATGAACCTACAGGCTAGAATAGTGCAGATGAAGATTTGGGTTCTCCATTCTGAAGATAGCTAGTAGGCCTCTTGCAGTTGTATTCCAAAGGAGTATAGCCATTTCCCTCATCTTATGCTTACTATCTTTTCTATCTTATTTCACTGTACACAGTTTACACATCTCCTAACTTCCTATATGAGTTTTCCTTGCTTTTTCTCTTTAGATGTTCTGTGGATCACAGTGATATTGGTGGAGCTGCAGCTGGTGACAGTGATATGGTGTTGCTAATGTTATAAAGATGACTATGGTGGTCTGACAATGAATGACATGTCTGTGAGTAGACTATGTGATTCACTTGATTTTGTCCATTCATCTGCACTAAAACATTTCTGCATAATTTTTTTCTCATATAAAGATTGAAATTTTGGGGACTGAGGATAAGCATAATGATTATGTGAAAGAATTTCATGCCTGAGACTCTAAGATCTCTGGTCCAATCACCTGCACTAGGATAAGCCAGAGTAGAGCAGTGGTCTAGTAATTCTCTCTCTCTCATTCTCTCTCTCTCCATCCTCTCTCTCCTCACTCTCTCTCTCTCTCTCATTAAAAAATGAAAGACAAAATAAATACAATTTTCAAAGGGCAGATGACATCACCAATGTGTACTGGAACCTCACTTCCCCAGAGAGCCCTCCACTCACACCAGAAATATAGAGACAGGTTGGGAGTATGAATCGATCTGCCAACACCCATGGTCTGTGGTGAAGCAATTACAAATGCCAGACCTTTCACATTCTGCATAGGTGTAAGGATCCCAGTTCGAGACCCCTGTTCCCCACCTGCAGGGGCTTCGCTTCAGAAGTGGTGAAGCCGGTCCGCAGGTGTCTTTCTTTCTCTCCCCCTCTCTGTGTCCCTCTGTCTCAGTGTATCTCTGTCCTATCCAACAACGATAACAGCAATAACAACAATAATAATAACAACCACAATAAACAACAGGGGCAGCAAAAGGGGAAAAATAGCCTCCAGGAGCAGTGGATTCATAGGGCAGACACCAGACCCCACCAATAAATAACCCTGGAGGCAAAAAGAAAAAAAAGAATTTTGGTTTATACTCCCATAGGAATTATAAAACAAAGAAATTTCCAATGGAGGGGATGGGATATAGAACTGTTGTGGTGGAAAATGTCCATACATGGGATTGTACTCCTGTTATCTTACATTCTTGTTGATATTTATTACATCACTAATAAAACTAAATAAGATTAGAATAAATAAGTGAAAATGAAAAATGCTAAATTTTGCTCCCCTTTGATGAAATGAGGGGAAGTGCGGGGTGGGATGAATCAGGAAGAGAAGGAAGAGCACTGGGTGACTTCACAAGTGGGTGTACCTCTGAAAACAGTGTCAGATAGAAGAACAGAGCATGGAATTCAGACTAAGGGTGGTGTGCTGCACCAAAGCAAGGGATTCTAGAGAAGGAATGGGATTTGGAGCTGGAGGAGTTTGGGGGCATAGGTTGGGAATGAAAGTATTCTTTAGACAGCTATCACCTGTGGGGGGGGGGAGATGTGGCCACGTGTAGCCACTTATGCTGTAAACCATTAACCCCACAATAAAATGGAAAAAAATATATGCTGGATAAGAATTTAATCAAATTTTTTTTCGACTGTAACAAGGTAATTAACTATATACACACTTTGATATCATTCACAAACACTGCAATCATCCAGTGGGTTCTATTCCGATCCTTTGTGCACATTTAAAAATATTTCTGAACTGTAGAGGCAGCACATTGTTCCTGCACAAAAGTTACATGTGTGAGGCTCTGAGGTCCCAGCCTCAATCCCTAGTACTACCGTAAACCATAGATGAGCATGGCTCTAGTCTCTGTCTGCCAGTCTGTCTTTATATTTCTGTGATTAAAAATTAAAAGGAAATATCTGGGAGTCAGGCAGTAGTGTAGTGAGTTAAGCACAGGTGGTGTGAAGAGCAAGGACTGGCCTAAGGATGCCTGTTGGAGCCCTCGGCTCCCCACCTGCAGGGGAGTTGCTTCACAGGCAGTCAAGCAGGTCCGCATGTGTCTGTCTTTCTCTACCCCTCTCTGCCTTGCCTTCTTATTTTCATTTCTCTCTGTCCTATCCAACAGTGATAACAACAATAATAATAATAACAACTAAAACAATAAGAAACAAGGACAACAACAAAGGGAACAAATAAATGAAAAATAAAACACTTATTAAAAAGGAAATATTTAAAGATAAAACATAATTTTAGGGATGGGGAAATAACAATACAGTTTTACGAAAGAAAAACCTTCATGACTGAGATGTCGAAGTCACTGGTTCAGTCTCCTACATCCCCATGCATTTGAGCTGAGCAATGGTTTGATAAAAATAAAAATAATCGGGAGTCGGTCTGTAGCGCAGCGGGTTAAGCGCAGGTGGCGCAAAGAACAAGGACCGGCATAAGGATCCCGGTTCGAGCTCCGGCTCCCCACCTGCAGGGGGAGTCGCTTCACAGGTGGTGAAGCAGGTCTGCAGGTGTCTATATTTCTCTCCTCTTCTCTGTCTTCCCCTCCTCTCTCCATTTCTCTCTGTCCTATCCAACAATGACAACAACAATAACAATAAACTAATAAGGGCAACAAAAGGGAATAAATAAATAAAATAAATATTAATAAAAATAAATAAATAAAAATAAAAATAATCAACACAATATTTCTATGTATTTATAAAACAACACTCATCTAAACAGTGAAATAAATCTATCAACAGTTGTTGCATCAACTCTTGATAATGATTTCTTCAAATCTTGGAAAATTCATTGACAGAAAAATGATTCATCAATAAAAGCCACAAAGTCTTGGTGTAGCCAATCCAAGAGGAAATCTCCAAGGCATCGTGATGAGTTGGAGAGACACACAAGGTCCCCCATAATGATTGCACTCATGGTCATGACAATGGCTAATCTGCAGGGTGGAAGACAAGCTCAGTGGTTGCATAGATGAGAGCTGAGGCAGAGGTTGAACCAGGAGCTTGAAGCTGTAATCAGTAAGCACTGAATAAAGGAAAATTCAGGACCAGGTGGCTTAACTAGTGAATTTTACCAGGATAATTAATGGTAGTAACACAATTTTTATAAAAGTTTCCACATGTAGAAATGAAAAAGTCAACCAAATTTATTTAGAATACTATCTTTACCTTCACCAAAACCACTCACAATGACCAAATACAATGCCCATATCCAGCAGTGTAGCAGTTATAGAAGCCAAGCCTTTCACCTTTGTGCACTCCATAATTGACCCTGGGTCCACACTCTCAGAAGGATAAAAAATAGGAAAGCAGGGGAGTCCCTTCACAGGAGGTGAAGCAGGTCTGCAGGTGTCTAACTTTGGCTCCTCCTCTCTGTCTTCCCCTCCTCTCTCCATTTCTCTCGGTCCTATCCATCAACCTCAACAACAATAATAACTACAACAGTAAAACAACAAGGGCAACAAAAGGGAGTAAATAAATAAAATATTTAAAAAATTTAATAAAAAAGAATGAGAGGACTTTTATTCAGTCAGACATCACCACTGCTATAATTAAGAAATTAATAATTCCATGTCTTGATCAAAAAGAGTTGTCCTTTTCTAAATTATCCTAGTTGTTCTAACTTTTATTTTATGGCTTTAAGAAAAACCCAGTATTGAACTGGATCATAGCCCATGTTCAAGAGGGGTTTATTCCAATAATTCAAGAATAGTTGAACACACAGAACACTTATGTGAATATACATTTGACAAAATAAGGACAACAATTATATGATGGACGCAGTGAAGTAAAGAAGGCAATCGAAGAATGAAATTCAGTACTCTTGGAGAACATGATAAAAATCAACAATTTATAGTGGGTTCAATGCAGTTCATGGTTAACATGAAAATTGTTCGCCCCCAAATGTTAATGACAGGCTAAAACAACTCATACTGTGTTAAGGCATAGGACTTGTGAAGCAGGGATTCCTATTTGTCCACTGGAATCACCAGACATCAGGGCAACTAGTTTTACCATAGTATAGGAAGTAAGACCTAAAGGTTTCATCAAAAATAAAAGAATGTGACATTTACAAAGCAGAAAGAAAAAGCAACTTGTTCTGTTTTCAAATGACCGTATATTATAGGTATAAAACCCCCTGAGGACTACCAATTAATAGAAGTGTACATAACCACCATTTCCACCACCAAAAGACCATGTCCCATGCCATCTTCTTTCTCCCACTCCCTGCCCAGTGAAGCCGAACATCCACCCTCACTCTCAACTCAGGGATTTTACATTGACTGACTACTCTAGCCACATGTCCTTTGGAATAGAACCAAAATATGCCTACTAGCTGTCTACCAAATGGAGACCCTCCCGCCAACCCTTCATCTCCCCTATTCTGGCCTTTAGGTTCATGATTAGTCAACAGTTTGTTTAGCTTTATATGTTAACTCTCTTTTCAGCCACCAGGTTCCAGATGCTACCATGGTGCCAACCAGACTACCCTGGACAGACAATCCCACCAATGTGTCCTAGAGCTCTACTTCCCCTGAGCCCTCCCCCACTAAGGAATGAGAGAGACAGGCTGGGAGTATGGCTCCAACTGTCAACGCCCATGTTCATCGGGGAAGCAATTACAGAAGCCAGACCTTCCACCTTCTGCTCCCCAGAATGACCCTGGGTCCATACTCCCAGAGGGTTAAAGAATAGGAAAGTTGGGAATTGGGTGGTAACACAGTGGGTTTGTGGTGTGAAGCACAAGAACCAGCAATAAGGATTTGGGTAGGATCCTCAGGCTCCCCACATGGAGAGGTGTTGCTTCACAAACAGTGAAGCAGATCTGTGGGTTTCTATCTCTATTTTTTTATTTTTTATTTAGGAAAGGATTAATTAACTAAACCATAGGGTAGGAGGGGTACAACTCCACACAATTCCCACTACCCAATCTCCATATCCCACCCCCTCCCCTGATAGCTTTCCTACTCTCTATCCCTCTGGGAGCATGGACCCAGGGACATTTTGGGATGTAGAAGGTGGAAGGTCTGGCTTCTGTAATTGCTTCCCTGCTGAACATGGGCTTTGACTGGTCGGTCCATACTCCCAGTCTGCCTCTCTCTTTCCCTAATAGGGTGGGTCTCTGGGAAAGCGGAGCTCCAGGACATATTGGTGGGGTCTTCAGTCCAGGGAAGCCTGGCCAGCATCCTGATGACATCTGGAACCTGGAGACTGAAATGAGAGTTAACATACAAAGCCTAACAAATTGTTGAGCAATCATGGACCCAAAACTTGGGATAGTGGAGAGGACGTGTTAGGGGGATACTCACCGCAAACTCTAGTGTACTTCTGCTTTCAGGTATATATTTTGCAGTAGTTTATGGATAGGTATGAACATATGCTCTCTCACACAGAAAATGGTGTATATCTAGGTTTTGGGACTTTGTTAGAAAGTGAACCACCTGAGATGGAATTAGAGTGTACTATGAAAGGAAAGGTCTCACCCGATTAATGTAGCTGAAGGGTTGTCATTCCACACGTGAAGTCTCTGGACTCAGTCTGAAGTGAAGCATGTTGAGGTGGCAATCGCTGTGTTGATTAGGTTGTGATGCAATATTATTTGATATGGATTGGGAGAGACATACTGGAAAGTGGGCCCTATCCAAGGCTTCCAGGACTGGGGGAAGTACAGGCTCTATAGAGGAGATGTGAGGTCCTGCTGTCTAAGGGTTCAAAAAGCCAATCGATAGTTAATGTTATCTTCACATTAATTGGTAATTGGGTTAACTTTGAAAAGTCTTTTTGTTAGGGTTTGCTGTACAGTACCCAGTGTCTTGTATATAGCTCTGCTATTGATTGCTTCTGATCTACTTGGTCTAGGCTTTTGAGAGAATCTCCATATCAATTTCACAGCCTACATATTAAAAATATATGTACACTCCTAGCAAAATATAGACATATAAATCACTAGTTAATTAATAAGAGAGGGGAGAAATCAATTGTATGTCTCAAAGTTTTTCAAAACACAAACTGAATCTTTTTATTATATAGGCTGTGTATTTGATATGTGGACTCTTTGTCCCCACAACCTCTCCAGCATTTGTTGTTGCTGTCCTTTTTGATGTATGCCATTCTTACAGGCGTGAGGTGGTATCCTAGTGTTGTCTTAATTTGCATTTCTCTGACTATCAGTGACCGAGAGCAGTTTTTCATATATTTGTTAGCCTTCGGGATCTCCTCTGTAGTGAATGTTTTGTTCATATCCTCTGTCCATTTTTGGATGGGGTCATTTTATTTATTTATTTATTTTTTGGTGCAAAGTTTGCTGAGCTCTTTATATATTTTGGTGATTAGTTTCTTGTCTGATGTATGGCATGTGAAGATCTTCTCCCATTCTGTGAGGGGTCTCTCTGTTTGTTTAATAGTTTCTTTGGGTGTGCAGAAGCTTTTCAATTTGATATAGTCCTATTGGTTTGTTTCTCCATTAGTCTTCCGTGCAATTGGGTTTGATTCATCAAACATGTCTTTGATGAATCAAAGGAACGTGTTTTACCAATGTTTTCCTCTAAGTATTTGATTGTTTGATTGTTTCTGGTCTGTCATCGACGTCGTTGATCCATTTGGAGTTGATTTTTGTTTCTGGTGAGATAAACTGGTTCAATTTCATTCTTCTGCATGTTTCAACCCAGTTTTCCCAGCACCATTTATTGAAGAGAGCCTCCTTCTTCCATTTAATCCTTTGGGCCCCCTTATCAAAGATTAGATGTCCATAGGTGTGGGGATTTATTTCTGGGATTTCAATTCTGATCCACACGTCTGTGTGCCTATTTTTGTTCAAGTACAGTGTTGTTTTGCAGATGATGGCTTTAAAGTATAGTTTAAGGTCTGGGAGTGTGAAGCCTCCATTTCTGTTTCTTTTCCTCAATATGGTTTTGGCAATTCAAGGTGTTTTCAAGTTCCAGATAATTGATTGTAGTGTTTGTTCTATTCTGTTAAAGTAGCTTGGTGGAACTTTGATGGGTATTGCATTACATTTGTATATGGCTCACGGGAGAATATTCATTTGATGATATTTATTCTTCCAATCCATGAGCATGGAATATCTTTCCATTTCTTGGTATCAGTTTCTATTTCCTTGAGTAGTGAGCGACTCATAGTTTTCAGAATATAAGTCTTTCTCTTCTGTGGTTGTCTTGATTCCTAGCTATTTGATTGATTTTGCTGAAACAGTAAATGGGAGTGATTTCTGGATGTCTTCTACTTCTTCAGATTTAGTGTTTGCATAAAGAAATGCCACTGGTTTTTGTACATTGATTTTTAGCCTGATATCTTGCTATATTGCCTAATAACTTCCAGTAGTTTACTGCTGGATTCTGTAGGTTTTTCTATGTATACTATCATATCATCTGCAAATAGTGAGAGCTTGACGTCTTCCCTTCCATTCTGTATTCCTTTGATTGCCTTCTCTTGCCTGATTGCTATGGTAAGAATTTACAGTACTATGTTGAAGTGTAATGGTGTCAGAGGACAGGCCTGTCTAGTTCCCGATCTGAGGGGGAATGCTTTCAGCTTCAGTCCATTGAGTATGATGTTGGCTGTAGGTTTGCTATATATAGACTCCACTATGTTGAGTAATTTCCCATCTATTCCCATGTTTTGTAGAGTTTTGAGCATTAATGGTGTTGGATTTTGTCAAAGGCTTTCTCTGCATCTCTTGAGACAATCATGTGGGTTTTGGCTTTGCTTTTATTGATGTGGTGAATGACATTGATTGACTTGTGGATGTTAAAGGAGCCTTGCATTCCTGGGATGATTCCCACTTGGTCATGAATGACAATCTGTTTGATATGTTGCTGTATCCGGTTGGCCAAGATCTTGTTTAATATTTTGGCATGTATGTTCATCAGCGATATAGGTCTGTAGTTTTCCTTTTTTGTTGTGTCCCTCTCAGCTTTTGGTCTCAGGGTGATGTTGGCTTCATAGAAGGTGGAAGGAAGTATTCCTGTTTCTTCAGACTTGTGGAAAAGCTAACTGTTTCCTGAAAGTTTTGTAGAATTTGTTTTTGAAGCCATCTGGTCCAGGACTTTTGTTGTTGGGGAGATTCTTAATAAGGGTTTCAATTTCTTTGTCTGTGATTGGTCCATTTAGATTTTTTAGTTCTTCTTGGTTCTGTTTTGGAAGGGCATATGCTTCTAGGAATTGTTCCATTTCTTCCAGATTCTCTAGCATAGTGGTGTGTAGTTCTCCATCGAAGTTTGTTGTTTTCGACGGGTTATGTTGTTTTCAATGGGCTGGCTTCACGGGCGGGTAACAGACAACCAGGGACTCATGGTTGAGCTGTAGGCAGTATCTCTTTATTCATGCAGGGCGCAGCACAATCTAAGACGAGCTAAGCTAATCTCAAGGTACAGTACTGTAAAACTCACAATGCTGTCTTTATATATACTTGCCAAGTAAGGTGGAAACAGGATGTGACATAGAGAGAGTGGAGAGAAAAGTGACTGGTGAAAAACAGAGTGTGACAAAGAGGGGGCAGATTAGGCGAGAATCCTATCACTGAACCACAAATGCCCTGGAGGGAGGGTGGAACTTGTTAACAGTGGTTATGTAAATAGAATGAAGTGGTTATGTAAATAGAATAGTGTTAAGCAGGGGGGATTTAAACCAAATGAAACAGAAGGGGTCTCATGCATACCAACAGAAGTTTCGCATGATTCTTTGGATTTCTGTGGTGTCACTTGTGATATCTCCTCCATCGTTTACAATTCTATGAATTTGAGTCTTCTCTCTTTTTTGTTTGGTGAGTCTGGCTAGGGGTTTGTCAATTTTGTTTAATCTCTAAAAGAACCAACATGTCGCTTCACTGATCTTTTGTATGGTTCTCTTATTTTCGATGTTGTTTATTTATGCTCTAATTTTAGTGATTTCTGTCCTTCTGGTTGCTTTAGGGTTCCTTTGTTCCTCTTCCTCTAAGTGCTTGAGGTGTGCAGTAAGGTCGTTCATTTGAGCTTTTTCTTGTTGTTTAATATGTGATTGTATGGCTATAAGTTTCCCTCACAGTACTGCTTTAGCTGTGTCCCAAATACTTTGATAGGTTGTGTCTTCATTTTCATTTGTTTCCAGGAACATTTGAATTTCTTGAATTCCTTGAATGACTGTCTGACCCAGTGGTTCTTAAGGAGTGTGTTGTTTAGTTTCCAAATTCTGTGACTTTTCATAATTTTCTGTTTGTTGTTAAATGTTAGTTTTACTCCACTGTGGTATGAGGAGATACTTGGGATGATTTCAATGCTCTTTAATACATTTTTAATGGCTTTGTGGCCTAACATTTTGTCTATCCTTGAGGATGTGTTATGTGCACTTGAAACGAAGGTGCATTCCTGTTTTTTGGGGTGAAGGACTCTGGAAATGTCCAAGAGGTCTAGTCTGTCTATCTCTCCATTTAATTCTCTTGTATCTTTTTTGATTCTCTTCTTTGTTGATATGTCTAAGTGTGACAGTGGTGTATTGAAGTCTCCCACTCTTATTGTATTACTATTGATGTATTTTTGAAATTCTTTCAGTAAGTGCTTGATGTATATAGATGGTCCCTCATTGGGTGCATAGATGTTAATAATTGTTAAGTCTTCTTGGCTGATTGATCCTCTAATCATTATGTGATGTCCTTGCCTATCTTTTATTACTTTAATTGATTTAAAATCTATTGAGTCTGAGATGACAATGGTTGTTCCATTCCTTTTCTGTGGTCCGTTGGCCTGTAAGATAGTTTTCCATCCTTTCACTTTAACTCTGTGTTTATCTTGTTGTGTCAGATGGGATTCTTGCAAGCAGCATATGGTTGGATTATGTTTTCTGATCCATCCCCCCACTCTGTGCCTTTTGATGGGTGAGTTTAAGCCATTGGAATGTATTGATATTATGCATTTAATGTATTGTCGTGCCATTGTTGAAAACATTTTTTTGTTTGTACTGATATATTGCAAGTATTATAGTGATGTTCTTATTTATAAGAGGTCTTTTAGAACCCCTTATATGTCCTGTTTGGTGATGGTTGCCTCCTTTAACTGTTGTTTCTCTAAGAGGGTTTTGATCCCTCCATCTAATTTGAATGAAAGTCTAGCAGGATATATTATCCTTGGTTGAAGCCCTTTTTCATTCAGGGCTCGATAGATATCTTGCCATTCTCTTCTGGCTTTGGGAGTCTGAGTGGTGATGTCTGCAGATAATCTTATCAGTTTTCCCCTGCATGTGACTTTTTGTTTCTCTCTAGCAGCCCTTAGGATCCTTTCTTTATCCTTACTCCTTTTAATTGTAACCTTGATGTGTCTTGGAGACTTCAGGTCTGAGTGGATTCTGTTTGGAACTCTCTGTGCCTCTTGAATCTTGATGTCCTTTCTGTTATTCAGGTCTGGTAAGTTTTCTTCTATTATTTCCTCTAGAATTTTTGCTTCCCTTTGCTCTCTTTCTTTCTCTGGCTGGCCAATTATACAAATGTTACTTATTTTGAGATCATCCCATATGTCTCTGTTGTTGTCTTCAGTGTCTCTCAATCTCTTTTTGAGTTCTTTCACCTCTTTTGTCATTTTCTCTAACTCATGCTCTGTCGGACTAATCTGTTTTCTGCCTATGTTAGTCTGCTTTCCCTTGCCTCAGCTTCTTCCCTCATTACAGCTATTTCAGCTTTCAGTTCTCTAATTGCATCAAGATAATCAGTATTTTCCTTGGGGGTCTCAACTTTTGTTTCTCTGATACTGCCATTCATTTCCTCCAATGTTGTAATTAAAAAGCAGTGAAAGGAAAGATTTTTGATTACATTATTTTTAACTTAATTTAATATAAATTTCTTAATTAGCTAGGATGAGTAGGTAGGGGAGAGTCTGTAGAGGAGGTAGGAGTAAGGACACAAGTTCCTCCCACAATAGATAAGATGCCCTCTACCCTACTAATGAAAGATACCCTAAGAGTTAATTCTGATTAACCTATGGGGGGAGATATATGCTTTTATATAATATTGATAATAAAATATAAAATTGAGCTGGGTAAAAAAAAAACCCTGTCTCAGATTACCTCAAACCTTGTGATCAGAGGCAGCTGATTGTTAAGAGAAAAAAAAATTAAAAAAAATCCTCAGGACTAGACAAGTATACCTGAAATAGACAGTTATGCTAATCTGGTATCCACTGTATATTCTAAGGGCAGCTAAAGGAGGAATGGAAGTTGAGCTGAGATACTCACAGTGAGAGTCCACTCTGAGTCAGAATTCTTCCCCAAACTAATTGCCAAATGTGTATCAGTGAATTCAAAAAAGCACACTGTTTGGTGGTGTGGGGGATAGGGCCTGTGGCTTTGGAAGCCGTAGGATTAAGGAAGAAAGGATGACAAGAATGAGAAAAAGAAAAGAAACAGAGAGAAAGAAAAAGAAAAGATAAGAAAAAAAAACATTAATAAAAGAGTGGTGAGAGGAAAGAGTTTTTTCTTTATTTATTTTTAATTATTTAATTAGCTATGCGCGTTGGGGTGGGGTGGTTGGCTACTTAGAAAGAAAAAAGGCCAGAGGTTTCAGACAGGAATAGACTTAGAATGAATGATAATCCCTGGTGGGACAGGAATCTTGGTAAAGATAGAAGCTCAGCCAGGGAGCCTGCTAGGAGGTGGTCCCCAGAGATGGGTTATGGGGGGGTTGCGGGGGTAGGAGAAGGAGGTGTGCTTTGGGATTAATAATTTAAAAGAAAAAAATGGTTTGCCTTTTTTTTTACTCTGTCTTTTAACCCAAATTAAGTTATAGTCACTCCCTAGTGTCACTGCTAGGACCCCTTATTGACTGGCCTACTAAAGGCAGAAAATCCTACCGTTTCCAGAGGATGTGGTCACAGCTGGAGCCAATAGCAGCTTCTCAGTCTGCCATCTTCCGGGAACCTCAGTTTCTATCTTTCTTTCCCTTCTCTGTCTTCCACTCCTCTCTCCATTACTCTCTGTCTTACCCAACAACAACAGCATCAATAGCTATAAAAAAACAAGGGAAACAAAAGGGAATAAGTAAAAAATATATTTAAAAAAAGAATAGGAAAGCTATCAAGGTAGGGGACTGGATATGGAGTTGTTGTGGTGGGAATTGTGTGGACTTCTACCCCTCTTATCCTACGGATTTGTCAGTATTTCCTTTCTATAAATAAAAAAAGGGGGAAATCTTAAGGACATCATCAAATATGGTTAGAGCCATTATGTAAATCCTATAAAGTCACAGGAGGAAAAATATTCAGCTGTGATTATGTACAAACAATTAACAGAAAAGAATTGAGGGCTCAGAGCCACACAGAAGAGAGTTAAAAAGTACAATATACATAGGAATAAGTTTTACTAGGGAAATAAAAGAACTGCTCACTAAAAGCTGAAGACACTGATAAAGGATGTGGCACTTTGGGGTATGCATCTCCAGAGAAAAAGCCATCATTAGAAGAAAAACATGTCACTTGAAAAATAGTTGCACAGGTAGAACACTGGACTTTCTTACCTGAGTTTGAGTTCTGATAACCAGCACTACATACTATAGTGCTGCTTTGACTTGTCTCTCTGCTCTTTTCTCTGCATCATGTGAAATTCCCCATCATATATGTAATAAATGAGATAATTCTTGAATCATCCAATAAAGTTTGGCTCTTTTAGAAAAAAGATGATATGCCACGTATATGGCAGCATTATTAGCACTACCCAAGTTTAGGAACAGATGAAGCATCCATAACACAGACATGAATAAAAGTTGTGCTGCATAAATAGATAGCTACACTAGTCAATCTCAAGGAAGCTAGACCTCTGACAACATAGATTAGCAGAGTGGGGGACACATAATCATTAGTGAAATAAGTGAGACTGAGAAAGCCTACTTGAGAAATCAAAACTCCAAAATGGAAAAAATAAGTTTCTGAGAGGTAGCTCACTTAAGGCATTGTATTGCACTGCCTCACAGTGGTGCCAAATTTGAGCATGCCTCCAGCACACTGAAGGAAGCTTTGGTCCTGTGGTCTTTCTGTCTCTTTCTCTGACACTCTGTCTTTCTCTCTCTCTGCCTCTCTATCTGAAAAGAGGATACAGATATTTTTCTTTAAGTGTTCCAATTGCATACTTTCTTCTAATCATGGTAACATTCCAAGCACTCTCACATAATGAGCCATCACCCACAATAAACTGCATTCATTATTTTAAAAAAAGTAAAAAAAAAAAAAACCCTATATTTCTGTTTATTATTGGGTAGAGTTAAAGAGAAATTCAGGTAGGAGAAGAAAGTAGAGAGAGGAAGAGGTAGATATACCTGCAGCCTTGCTTCACCATTTATGAAGCTTACCCCCTGCAGGTGGGGGACCAGAGGCTTGAACATGGGTCCTTGAACACTTAACCAACTATGCCACCACCTGTCCCCCATTCATTAATTTTTTAGCAGCAAGAGGAAGTGGAGAGAAGAGACAGAGAAGCACACAGCACAGGCGAACATCACGAAGCTGCTTCAGTGTTGTCCTCTGTGGTGCTAGTGATCACATTCAGGGCATCCTAAATGGTAAGCCGTGTGCTCTACTGGGTCAAAGTATCTACTGACTTCATATATTTGAATCAGATATGCTACTGAAAAATGATTAAGATTTCCCTCTACTTCCTGAGGGATGAATTTCTTTTTGGAGAAAATAATGAGCATTCTCCTCCTTAGTTCCCATCCTAATTACATAATGGAGATCTGTGTGAGCAAAGGAGGAATGACCTTGACCCAGTGCTGTAACATCTCAGGGAAAGTGGCAGCCCACAGGACCCCACAGGAATTGTGCTGGTACTTCAGCTGCTGAGATAAGGAATCCACAGCCACTGCTAAGTGTAAGAGTCCTTGTGAAGAGTTTGTACCTCACACAGACTATTGCGCCACTCTAATGAGGACATAGAACTAAGGGATGAAACAGAAAATCATGTCCCATCTCTCGTTGTTCACCGCCTCTTCTGATTTCCTCCTTGACAATCTAACAGGAGAATGGAGAGCCAAAAATGGAATGCGATCATTTTCATAGTAGATATCTCAGCTGCTACTTCTGGCTTGAGAGAAGAATAATTTGTATATTTCTATCTGCTCACTTAATTATTTGGTGAGGTAATTATTTTCCGTTCCATGTTTTCTCTCTTTGATAGACTAAGAAATGTACAGGATCTGCTGAAGAACATCCTTAATTTTGTGTTCTCAGACCACCATGTTTTTGCATGTGTGTGTACATTAGTGTTTTGTCAAGAGTGAAATTCAAGATTATTCCTCAAGAGTACCTGGATGTAATCAAAGGAAACACATATTTTGCATTTAATTTCAATTGCTCTGGAAGATGTTAGATACATTCTAGTCATATTGCTTCCCAAGGCTTTGTAACTATAACCACTCTGATCAGAATGGAGACAACATCCTTCCTGTTTCTGGAGAGACAATAGGCACCATTTTGCTACATTTTTCTTTCTCATGATATTGCCCTTAACGCCATTCATATATAAATTTTTTCTCCATAAATATCACAACAGAAGAAACTGTGTACTGCGTTTTTGCTCTGATGAGCCACCTATCACTCTAGATCACGTCATGTGAAGAATTGAAAGCAGAGTAAATGGAATGAACACAACTGATTGAGCCTCTGATATCTTTTCTTCCACAGAAAAAAACTCTTGCCTGAGAAATGAAGCAATGTGACTTTGTGACTGAATTTCTGCTCATGGGAATCTCTAATGACCAGGTGTACAGAGACCCTTTGCCTCTGTGTTCTTTCGGGTTTACCTGGCAGCTCTGCTGGGGACCTGCTCATTGTCACTCTCACCTCCCTTGACCAGCAGCCCCATTCCCCCATGTACTTCTTCCTGAAGATCTTGTCTTTGATTGGCATCTGCTACATTTCCACCACTGTCTCCACGTGCATCATGAACACCCTGACCAACAGCCACTCCAGCTCCTTTGTGGGCTGTGCCTCTCAGGTTTTCCCGGTCCTCTTTTTGGCAGGCACAGAGTATGCTCTCCTGCTAGTGACTGTTATGCTGCCATCTGCCACCCTGTGCACTATGAGACCATCATGAACAAAGGTGGCGGGGCTCAGAGACTGTGTCTATAGATCCCTCCATGAGATAGGAACATTTTCTACCTGTTTCTGTGGCCCCAATGTAGTGCCTCAGTTCTTCTGTGATGTCTCTCTCTGCTCACACTTGTTTTGGGGATGAAATTCTAGAATATGCATTTATTGTAGCTAGCTGTTTGTTTTTGTTTGCTTCATTTTCATGGTCATTTCCTATGTTCATCTTTTCTCTGCAGTTCGGAGAATACCTTCTGACCAAGGCAGGTTGAAATCCTTCTCCCCCTGCTTTCCCCACCTCACTGTGGTGATTTAATTCCTCTTTTCCACATTTTTGGCATATTTCAGTTCAGCTGCCTATTCTCCACCATCACTGAATCTCTTTATGTCTGTGATGTATTCTGTGTTACCTCCCAACCTGAATCCTGTCATTTATAGTCTGAGAAACAGGGACATGAAGACGGCACTTTGCAGTTTTTGGACAGAAAATGACAGCTGCAATGTGAATTTTACAAATATTTATGATGAATGTCTATTGTGTAGCAAATAAATTGGGCTTTAATAATGGCTGCAAATACACACAGGTATCATATACCTGTGAGTTTGGGGTTTCACCTACATGGGTGCTGCATGTCTTTGGTTAGATGGGCAGGCAATGCAGTGTATTTGCAATTTCCTATTGGCTGAAGTATTCTAGTCATAGGATTCAACGGTGGCACATCTGGTTGAGCTCACATGTTACATGTCGCAAGGAGCCAGGTTAGAGTCCCCTGTGTCCACCTGCAGGGGGAAAGCTTCAAGAATGGGGAAGCAGTGCTGCAGGCGTCTCTCTGTCTTTCTCCCTCTCTATAACCACTGTCCCTCTCAACTTCTGGTTATTCAATAAATCAATGAATAAAGACTTAAAAAATTAAAAAGAGGGAGTTCGTCTGTAGCGCAGCGGGTTAAGCGCAGGTGGCACAAAGCACAAGGACTGGCATAAGGATCCCATTCGAAGCCTGGCTCCCCAGCTTCAGGGGAGTCGCTTCACAGGTGGTGCAGCAGGTCTGCAGGTGTCTATCTTTCTCTCCTCCTCTCTGTGTTCCCCTCCTCTCTCCATTTCTCTCTGTACTATCCAACAACGACAACAACAGTAATAACTACAACAATAAAGCAACAAGGGCAACACAAGGGACTAAATAAATAAAATAAAAATAAATAAAAAATAAACAGATAAATAAAATAAAAAATAAAATTAAAAGAATTAAAAAGAAGAAATATTCTAAACATTGTATTTGATGTCATTGGAACCCTGATATACAATCATTTGTTTTTCCATTATTTTGTTTATTTAGCTCTGGCCCCATTCCCTCGTGGGAATATTTCACTATAGATTTAAATTTAAGTATTTCATTATAGAACCGGTTATCATTTTTACAAATCTTGCCTCCTGAGAAAAATTATTTTTGCCAAGATTATTATATTTCTCTTTTTCATTTGTGTTCCATACATTTTTAAATTTTTTAATTTCTTTTTTGGAAGATTAATGTTTTACAGTTGACAGTAGACATAATAGTTTGTACATGCATAACATTCCTCAGTTTTCCACATAACGGTACAACTCCCAGTGGGTCCCCTGTCATCCTTTGCTAGCACCTGTATTTTCCCTGCCACACACTCCAGAGTCTTTTACTTTGGTGCAATATCAATGTATATTTTTCAGTCTCATTTATTTATTTTTTTGCCTCCAGGGTTACTGGTGGTACTTGGTGCCTGCACTACAAACCCACTACTACTGGAGGCTATTTTTTCCCATTTTGGTTGCCCTTATTGTTATTATTAATGCTGTTCTTTTTGTTGGATAGGACAAAGAGAAATAGAGTGGAGGGGAAGACAGAGTGAGGGAGAGATGGACAGACACCTGCAAATCTACTTCACTGCCTGTGAAATGACTGCCCTGCAGCTGAGGAGCCATGGGCTCGAACTGGTTTCCTTACACTGTTCCTCACACTTTGTGCCATTTCTGCTTAACCCACTGTTCTACTGCCAGCCTTCCTTCAGTTCATTTTCACCACTTAATTAAAAGTTTAATCTCTCAAAGATGGACACGTTGATACTGCCACTATAATTATACTTATGAGAATAGTTTTTATATTCTTCTTATAAGAATTAATGTATGATCTATATTATTAGCAATTGTTATTGGCAATCAAATAATCACATCTATACTAATAGGGATATTGCTGAGTGGAGCAATTATCTTTAAACAGTCAAATTCAGAGAACAAGTCAGCTTCATATTTCCAGGAATTCTATAAGTAGTGATGATGCCACTTCCTTCATTTCTCCATTTCTCTCTTTATCTAAAACTTTAAATGAAGACACTGACTCATTAAATTTACTTATTTGGGTTGTAGAGATGTCCTTTTTATTACGCAGGATGATTTTCATCCCGCATGTCACCCTCGTGAGGGCATGCTGGCAGTGCCAGAGGAAATGTTGGTCCTTCCTCATCTGGAGTGTCTTCAAGACTTGCATTCTCAGTCTACAAAAATAGAACAGAAGTCAAAACACTTCCCACTCATGCCCATTTAATACAACACATAAAATATATGCTGCAGACATGAAATCATTGTGGATGGAAGAACTAATATATGGCAACTTTTCATTCTAAGAATGCATGTCTATGTTCTTCATATTGATGTCAATGTGCAACTATCACAGGGCACAGTGCTTTCCTTAATATGTTCAAAGAAGTCTCATAATAAATTTTCAACCAAGGAGATAGATCAGTGCTGTGGCAAAGACCTAACCTGAAGAACATACCTAAGTTCCAAGTCCAAACACAGCACCATATACAAGAAGGTGAGCTTTGTAAACCTGTGTGTGTGTGTGTGTGTGTGTGTATTCAAAACTACTGTAACAGGATAAAATTATTTTTGATAATCTTGTTTGTTTTTTCAGACAAGGAAAGAATGATTTACCATTAAGTATTTTTGTTTGTTTAACTAATTCAGGGCTTTGAAGCTGGGTCATTGGAGCCTGTTTGCATAACCTCTGTTCAAACTCCCTCAACCCTGAATGCCCAGAGTTATGGTCAATGGGAAACCAGATACAGGAACTAAATCTCCCTCAAAATGAACACCTCTGCTCCCCCATACATCACCAAAGAAAGAAACGCACCCTCTCTGCAATTCTGCGTGCAGTGATGGATAATTCTAACTGCATGCCAGTGTGTCTGTTCTGAAGGAGAAAGGAGAAGGACAGTCCTGTATGGACCTCCCCACGTCGTCTTGGTGGTCCTCGTTCCTCTTCAGTCTACAAGATCAGAGCAAAGCATCACGGTGTTAGTGATCTTCTGGGCAGTCCCATTTCAACGGACTAGAATGAAATCAAGGCACATTCTTCTAGTGAATCCTTCAAGGACATGCATGACAGCTTTCGTGGCTGCTTCTGAATCTATGTTTCCAAGAAAAAGTACCTTCACAGGATTGATTTCTACATACAAAAACACCTACCACCTCCTACCAAAGAGATCTGATTTACAGAAGAGACCTTGGAGATGTTTTCAGACAAATGAACTTCCTGCTGGAAATTTCATCCAGTCTAGAGTACAGGATTGGTAATTTCATCAAGTTCAAACCTGGGCATCACTTATCAGAGGTCTAAGAGGTGAATTTAGCTTGCTCAGTCTAATGGTCCAAAAATAGTCTCCACATAAAATAATGAGAAATGTTTTATGTCAAAATCAGACTTTTTTATAAATCTTATTGATAGAAGGAAAAAAAAAAAGCACCAGCTTGGGAGCTACTCTCTTTCCTGATGCAGCTTTCTAGTTCTATTTTCTACCCTGATGCCACCTCCAAGGTTATACCTTTGGCTGACCTGTATGTTAGCTCTCAGGCTCCGGCAATCATCAGTAATGTCATGGGCCCCTTGGAATATTTCGAAAAATTATTTCTAATAATTCTTTCCAAGATGGAAATCTCAACTCTTAGCTCCTATATTTCTGTCTTTATATTCCAGATTATTTAAAAAAAATGTTCTTCTTTGTATCTCAATGCTATTTCAGACACCAAATTGAAGATGCTATCATGTTGTCAACCTGACTCTTCCAGGGAGAAAACCTTACCAATGTACACTGGGACCCCACCTCCCCAGAGCCCTGCCCCAATAGTGAAAGATAGAAACATGCTAGGAGTATGGGCTGACCTGCCAATGTCCATGGTTAGTGGACAAGCTATTACAGAAGCCAGACCTTCTACCTCTCCATCCGACAATGATACTGGATCCATACACCCAGAGACATAAAGAATAGGAAAGCTTCCAATGGATGGGACAGGAAACAGAACTCTGGTAGTGGGAAATATGTGGAATCTTTACCCCTCTTATCCTGTAGTTTTGTTGATATTTTCCATTTGACAGATACATTAAATAAACACAACAGCAAAAAAAACATCAGTCCTGCTAAGTAAAGGACATATTACAGTCTATCATGACTGAATTCTGTTAGGAGTCAAAATACGCTTTCTTCACCTTTGAGATCCAGTTCCTGCCTGTGCACTTAGTAGTGGCTGCTATGTCATGTCACCTTGGTGCAGTGCATGACCTCGAGGCCAGCTCCTGTTGGTCTGTGAGCTGGGGTGACAATCTCAGTCAAATCCCACAGGATGTCTGTGAGAGTGATGGACAAAACAGACACCTGGAGCTCCCAGTGCAGTGCCAGGAAGAGGGTGGGTGCTACGCAGAGCTTTGGATGAGGTAAATGATATGAATTTTCTTTTCTTTTTTAACTATTTAAAGGGTTTTTATTTATTATTAGATAGAGAAGAGAGGAATTGAGAGGGGAAGGGGAGATAAGGTGGGACAGAGACACCTGCAGAACTGCCCCACCATTCGTGAAGCTTTCCCCTTTCCGGTGGGGATCAGGCGTTTGAACCTGGAATCATGCATACTGTAATGTGTGTGCTTATGCAGATGTGCTACCGCCTGGCTCCAATGATTTGAATTTTCCTGTAAGCTATACTTTGTGTCTTGGTGTCAATCATTTCTCTCTATTCAAAACACTTAACAATGAAAGAGAAGGCATCATGATATAAACATGTAAATTATAAATGTTTAAAATTGTATTTTCCTATTTATTTGATAGAGACAGCCAGAAATCAATGGGGAATGGGTTGTGAGAAAAGGAGAGAAATGGGCGGAGCCAAGATGGTGACTTGGAGGCAGCTGCTGGTATGAGCTCTTACATCAGGGGCCGGATAGGGTAGGATATGGGGCTGTGAGCAGGACGGTGAACAAGAAGTCCTACCTGTGACACCAAGGAGGGTTCCTGTGACTCTAGTTGGGTTAGGAAATGGAGGAAAAAGAAAAGACATTTTCTGATTATTGTTGAAGCCATCCCTCCCCTCCAGCAGATAATCACTCCCCAGGGCTTGGAGAGCTGGTCCTAGCAGGCTCCCAGATGAGCTTTCATCTTTATGACTATGAGTCCCTATTCAAGGAAATAGACACTGATACCAAGAAATAGAAAGACATCCCATGCTCACGGATTGGAAGACTCAATATATTCAAAATGAATATTCTCCCTAGAGCCATATACAAATGTAATGCAATGTCCAGCAAAGTTACACCATACTTCCTCTTAAGAGAATAGGATAAAAGCTACAGTCATGGGGAGTCGGGCTGTAGCGCAGCGGGTTAAGATCAGGTGGCACAAAGCACAAGGACCAGCATAAGATTCCCGGTTCGAGGCCGGCTCCTCAACTGCAGGGGAGCCGCTTCACAGGTGGTGAAGCAGGTCTGCAGGTGTCTATCTTTCTCTCCTCCTCTCTGTCTTCCCCTCCTCTCTCCATTTCTCTCTGTCCCATCCAACAACGACAACAACAATAATAACTACAACAATAAAACAACAAGGGCAACAAAAGGGAATAAATAAATAAAATAAATATTAAAAAAACAAAATACTATTAAAAAAAACTACAGTCATTTAACTGGAACCAGAAAACACCTAGAATTGCCTTAACAATCTTAGGAAAAGAAATAGAAATGGAGGCATCACACTGCCATATCTCAAGCTATATTATAAGGCCATCATGATCAGAACTGCCTGGTACTGGAACAAAAATAGGCACACAGACTAGTGGAACAGAATTGAAAGCCCAGAACTAACCCCCACAACTATGGACATCTAATCTTTGAAAAGGGGGGGGGGCCCAAAGGATTACATGGAGGAAGAAGGCTCACTTCAATAAATGGTACTGGGAAAACAGGTTTGTAACATGCAGAAGAATGAAATTGAACCACCTTATCTCACCAGAAACAGAAATCAACTCCAAATGAATTAAGGCCCGGGTGTTAGACCAGAAACTATCAGACACTTAGAGGAAAGCATTGGTGGAACACTTTCCTACCTAGACCTCAAGGATATCTTTGATGAAACCAAGCCAGCTGCAAGGAAGACTAAAGCAGAAACAAGCCAGTAGGAATACATCCAATTGAAAAGTTTCTGCACAGCCAAAGAAACTATCACACAAACAAAGAGACTCCTCACCATGGGAGAAGATCATCACATGCAAACATCAGACAAGAGACTAATCACCAAAGTATACAAAGAGCTGAGCAAACTTAGCACCAAAAAAGCAAATTACCACGTTAAAAAGTGGGCAGAGAATAAGAACAAAAGATTCACGACAGAGATCATACAAAATGCTAACAAACATATGAAAAATAGCTCCAGGTTTCTGATTGTCAGGGAAATGCAAATAAAGACAACATTGAGATACTACCTCACTCCTGTGAGAATGGCATACATCAAAAAGGACAGCAGCAACAAATACTGGAGAGAGTAGAGTGTGGGGACAGTGGAACGTTTCTGCACTACTGGTGGGATTGTAAATTGGTCCAGCCTCTCTGGAGAGCAGTCTGGAGCACTCTCACAAGGCTAGACATGGACCTTTCATATGACCGAGTAATCCCTCTGCTGGGGTCATACCCGATGGACACCATAATACCCAGCCAAAAAGATATGTGTACACCTATGTTCCTAGCAGCACAATTCATAAGAGCTACATCCTGGAAGCAACCCAAATACCCAACAGCAGATGAATGGCTGAGAAAGCTGTGGTCTACATACACAGTGGAATACTACGCAGCTATAAACAACAGTCAACACACCTACTCTGACCCATCTTGCATGAAGCCAGAAGAAATTATGTTAAGTCAGCTAAGTCAAAAAGATAAAGACGAGTATGGGATGATCCCACTCATATACAGAAGTTGATAAAGAAGAACAGAAAGGGAAACTCAAATCAAGATCTGACTAAATTTGTAGTAGGGCACTAATGTAAAAGCCCTGAATGGAGGGTGAGGGTGGATCTTCAACTTCATGAGACTGGGGGGTGAGCGGAGCGAGAGGATGTGACACTGACTTTAGGGGGGGGTGGGAATTGTGTTATGTACACTCCTATCAATTTGTAGTCATTTAAATCACTATTTAATTAGTCTGAGAGGGGAAAATTGATTGGATGTCTCAAACTATTTAGGGCACAGACTGAGTCTTTTGAATACATAGGCTGAGTCTTTGATAGGTTGACTCTCTTATAAGCTTTGTCCAGGGAGAACAAAAGAAGCTGGTAGCATCGCTATATGCAAATAATGTCAAAGGCAATAAATTATGGTGCTGGTGTGTATGATATAGCAAATCCAAACAAAGGGATTTTTCAAAGTTTACCCATTTGCCAAACGATGTGATTATTGCAATAAATAGCTATTGTCTTCTTTTTAAAAAAAATTATTTAAGAGAGGATAAATTAACAAAACCATAGGGTAGTCTTCTTAAACCCTAGGACAACAGGAATCTCCCTTTCCTCTATAGAGCCTATGTTTCTCCCAATCCTGATACCTCTGGGTGGGGCTCACTTCCCTGCATGCTTCTCTCCAATGAGTCTAAATGATATTGCATCCACCGATTCCAACCTGATCAATGCAATGAGTACCATCTCAGCATGCTTCACCTCAGACTTGGTATAGAGACGTAAGGCATGGATTGCCAACCCTTCACCCTCATCACTCGGGTGAGACCTTGGCTTTCATTGTATTCTCTAAGTCCATTCCAGGAGCTTCACTTCCTAATGACATACCAAAAGCTAGATATAGGCCAGGGCCTACCAGATTGAGCATATATTAGCATGTATTCATAAATTAGGGCAAAATATAGACCTAAAGGCAAAAATACACAATAGTCTGTAGTGAGTCAGTATCAAGTGTATAATGAAATAGTGTCCACATAGACTTAGATACCCTCATCACCTACTTCCTATTACAGCTCTCTCACTCACGCCAAAGCTAACCTTAGCAAAGCAAGGACTGCAAAAGCTGAATATGGGCAACAGACTGGCATATTTTCACGATGACTCTTTAGTCACTATCAGGCTGTTCCTCCAGCTGGGGCACTAATCGGGCAGTCCTGAGACTCCTAAACAGACTTGATGGGTCTAGAACTCAAAGAAATCCCTCTCTCCATGGAGGGAAATGATTTCGGGGAAAATGAAATCTCAGGGTGTTGCAAAACAGGCTGTGGGATGGTGGCATACCAGTAAGAGCCCATACATTCCCATGGTCCATGACACAGGTTGAAATCCTTGATCCCCAGCTGTGAGAGGAAGTTTTACAAAAGGTATCAAATGCTGCAGGGATCCTACTCTTTGCTTCTTTAAATCTCTCTTTCCTCTTGATTTTTCTCTCTCTCCCCAGTCAATACATTAATTGTAAATAGACACAAAATGCAAATGATCTAACTTCTCTCTAAGTAAGATATTTGGCCTTTGTGTAAATATAAATAAGAAAAAGATATGTGGGAGGGTTAGTCAGTATCCCTCAAAAACAACCTTAAAGAAAATTTGAGCTACCTCACGGGCTGAAGTGAACCTGTATAAGAGCCACTGTGAACAAGGTCTAGGAACAAGGCAAAATTAAATCACAATCCCCAAAGGAAACCCCGGCATCACCTCATAAATGGAGGAAATCTTGAGTGTGGTCACAACCTCCACCAGGGGGTCTCGTTCCTCCAGGAGGGAGAGAAGCCAGAGTAGGTTCTCTGCATCTACCTGGCCCTCCGAGGATTCGGTGTCTTCAGAGTCTGAATTGTGGTAGTGTTCTTCATCCTGCTAAAAGAGAGGAAAGCATCAGCCTCCAGCAGATCATCTAGCTGGTGCTTTCTCTAAGAAAAAAGCTTGCACTGGAGAACTCTACTACTTCTTTTTGGTGAGCCACTGCTGCCTTGGCTGCTGGAAGCTCAGACACATGTGTCTATCGAAGTTGAAGAAAAACCTTTGTTCAGCGTATTCCCTCTGCACCTCCTCTAAGCAAGTATCTGTATGACCCACCCAAGAATATTCATAGAAGCTCAAAAGAAAAAACAAAACCCTGTTAACATTTTTACCATCTCAGAAGCAGAGACTCTCAGCATAGCAGGCTGGTCACAGATTTAGATATTTGTACACTTGACAAACCAGAGGTGTAAGAACAGTTGTGGAGAAGGTACTGCACAGACCGTCATCCAAACTCCACATGAGCTTCCCCCAGCAAGCAGGGCAGCCCCATGAGCACAGGCCCCTCCTTCCAGTCAATTTGTCACTCACCTCGCTAGAAAATTCCTCTTCCGAAGCTGTTAAAAAATATTCGTCAATCCCTGTGCAAGCATCCTTTACTTTGACATGCTCCGCCACCACCACTGGCTGGTCTTCTTTGATGTTATTCATGAGTTCCTCCTCTTCCTCTTCAATGTCCTCCATCTCCTCCTCCATCTCCTCCTCCTCCTCCATCTCCTCCTCCTCCTCTTCCTCTTTAACCTCCTCCTCCTCTATCTCCTCCTCCTCTTCCTCTTCTACCTCCTCTTCCTCTTCCTCTTCCAACTCCTCCTCCTCCTCTTCCCCTTCCTCCTCCAATACCATCCAAACCATTTTCTCTTCTTCTTCTTCTTCCTCCTCCTCTTCTTCCTCCTCCTCCTCTTCCTCCTCCAGCTCCTCCTCCTCTTCCTCCGATACCATCCATAACATTTTCTCTTCTGCCTCCTCCTGCTCCAACACCATCCACACCATTTTCTCTTCTTCTTCTTCTTCTTCCTCCTCCTCTTCCTCCTCCTCCTCCTCCACCTTCTCCTCCTCTGCCTCTTCCTGCTCCTTCTCCTTCTCCTGCTCCTCTTCCAATACCATCCACGCCATTTCCTCTTCCTCCTCCTCTTCCTTCGCCCTACACACCAACTCCTCTTCCTCCTCTTCTTCCTCCAGCAATAACTCCTCCAACCTCACACACTCAGGTTTTTCCTCCTCATCCTGCTCCTCCTCCTCGTCCTCGTCCTCGTCCTCCTCCTCCTCCTCCTCCTCCTCCTCCTCCTCCTCCTTTGGCTTCAGCTGCTCCACCTGCAGGCAAACAAGTTTCTTTAGATGCTCTTCCTCATTCTCCTCAGTCAGAGAAAAACATCACAACATAGCAGGTCTTGGAGCCATTTCCATTGCCAATAATGTGAGTAAAATCTACATTCAGACACACTCTAATCCCCGCTGTTGAAAGCACTGACAGAGGATGACAGTGAACATCTGACAGACTGGAGGGAAATGGCAAGTAGGGCTTTCAAAACCCTGCATGAGGGTGTCATTGCAGCAGCCTCCTAATCTCAGGGGAAATGGCACTGAACAGGACTCAGAAGGACTTCATCAACCAAAATGCAGTGACATGAGAACATGGTAAACGGGGTGCAGAATAAACCACCACACAAATCACAACCCCAGTGAGATCAGAGAAGGGACCAGGTACCTCTAGGAGGATGGGGGCCTCCTGGGCAGCCAGCTGCTCCACGTAAACTCTGGGCTCACTCTTGGCCTGTACAACTGCCTTCGGCTGCTCCACACACAGGCTGGAGGGTACGCACACCTCCTCCTCCTCTGCCTACAGAAGACAGCAGACAGCACATTAGAGCAGGTCCATCTCTAGTCAACTACAAACTAAATATACACAAACTTATTAGCCTGAGGAAATCTCTGTCTCCTCTCTCTCTCTCTCTCTGTCTCAATTTTCTTTTTTTAAGATTTTATTTTTATGAGAAAGATAGGAGGAGAGAGAAAGAACTAGACGTGACTCTGGCACATGTGCTGCCAGTGATCAAACTCAGGACCTCATGTTTGAGAGTCCAAGCTTTACGACTGCGCCACCTCCCGGACCACTTCTCTCAATGTTTTCTTGACACCAGTGTTATCAGTGTGGAGTCAGTGGCAGCATGACAGAAATCCATACCTACTACTGGCCATGTCTCCCATTTCTTGGTTGAGTTGAAGGGCAAAGAGAAATCGAAAAGGAGAAGGAAGAGAGGGAGGAAGGCGGATTGAGGCACCTGCAACCTGCACCTGCCTTGACTGAAGAACATGGAGTAGATATCCCCACAGAGCAGCTCCTACCTCACTGCCTGGAGCCAGGCACAGAGCCTGCAGCCCATCTGGCTGACCCTGCTGGTTCTCAGTCAGAGCTCCATCATTCCACTCCAGACACACTCACACCAAGGAGAGAAATTGGCAGCTTGAGGGCCTGGGCTCCATAAGCTCATCTAGAGGCTCCAGAGCACTGCTTCAATCCTACCCTCCTGTCTTGGGCAATGATCATGAAAGACCGCGGGTTCAACCACCACCTGCCTCGGCCTCACCTCAACAGTCCTCATGGGATTTTCCTCCCCACACCCAGCCCCTAAACAGACACATAGACATACAGATGCACACACACACACACACACACAGAGAGAGAGAGAGAAAGAGAGAGAGAGAGAGAGAGAGAGAGAGAGAGAGAGAGAGAGAACTGCAAGGGAAGCTGTCCTTGGAGAGCTCAGAGAGGAATCCTGATCCGGATTACTCTAGGACACACAGTTTTACCTGAGTGCAGGCACAGCAAGGAAGACATAATATCCAATTTAAAAAGCAGTTTCTTTCTGGACTCTGTTCGGGGGTGTTCTGGTGCCTATTTCTCCAGAAACTGGGAAAACAGCATGAGAACATTTTCACGCAGGAAAGATTCCAGTGAAATGAACTGGGTAGGGGCCAATGTACCCGCCTGGTTACAGGGGTTCCATGTTCTACTCACACCAGGCATGAGAACTGTGAGCTCACTTCCTGCAGACATAGCCTCTCCCTCACATATCAACTTATCTAATAGTGCTTTCCACGTCCAGGGCAACCTGAGGTTATAAAAGGAATGAAAGACTGTGGACAATTGTTCAATCCAGTATTTCAGTTGGAAGGGACCTGAAACTAGAGAAACTCTGATGAGGCTTGTTGTTATCGAGACATGAGCTCACAGGCTACAGCCACCTGTCCATCTGTGGTTCGCAGTCTGACTTGACTCCGAGAAACACTCAGCAGATCACTTCTGACAGGACATCCACACCATAATCAGGCACTTCTTTGAAGACAGCCTCTGAGTGTTCACAAAGCTGGCTGTCCTCTGAGAAACTACACTGACACAATCATAATAGTAGTGGCATTTGAGCCTTCAGCGAGTGGTGACCTTTTTGTGCTTACCATTCTAGAATTGCTGCCTCCTAGGGAGCCTAGGGAGAGATTTCCTCACAGAAAATGCAGTTCTATCATGCTGCACCCATCCACCATTTTCAGGTTGACTGACAATGGAATTGGTCAAAACACTGAGACAGGTTTCTGCAGGAAGCAGCGAAGTCATGCAGACAGTTCACAGCCCACTTCTCTCTGTTCTCTGGTAAGCTTCAAAGGAACTCAGAGACAAGCCGAAGATGCATCCAGGTCCACTGACAGATCACTGCCCTCCAAGCCCCCAAGTCAGGCCAACTAGAGGATCACACCCCAGCAGAGAGCTACTGCAGCTCACGGGCCACAGGCCTAAGCACCAGTTCAGTCCTGCTAGTCACACTCTGGCTTACTAGGGAGCCGGCTCTTGCAGACACTCTGATCCAACTTGATAAGCTAAGGGGTTTGCTTTGATCTCTCTGACCTTGTGACTGTGCAGCCATGCCAAGAGTCATGACGAAATCTGTGAAACCCTCACCTTTTTCCCTGCTTGTCTAATATACAGGCTTCAGCAAGCCTGTTTTCCTACCCCTGACATGCAAGTGCTGCCTAGTCCTTGATGTTCCTGACATTCAGTCCTCCTCATCTGTTAGGAGGTTCTTTGTTCTTTGCTGAATTTGGGGAGCTCTTGATATAATTGATTATGAGTCTTTTGTCTGATGTATGGCCTGCAAAGATCATGTCCTCTTCTGAAAGGAGTCGCTTTGTTGGGGAGGTGGTTCCCTTTGCTGTGTAGAAGCTTTTCATTTTAGGGAGTCCCTTTTGTTGTTGTTATGCTTGTTGCTCTTTGCTTTAGTCTTTCTCTGGCAATTGTATTTGTATTACAGAAGATGCCTATAAACTTTAGATGGAAGTATGTTCTGCCAATATTTTCCTCCAAGTCCTTGATAGATTCTGGCCTAAAACCTAGGTCCGCAATCCATTTAAAGTTTATTTGCATATGTGTGTGTGTGTGTGGTGTGTGTGTGTAGTGGTTCAATTCTACTTGTCTGCATGTTTCAAACCAACTTTTCAGAACTTTGGTTCAGTATATGTAAATAAGTCAATATGATCTATTGCATCAATTAAAAAATAATAAAACTGTAACCACATGATTATCTCAACAGATGCAGATAAAGCCTTAGATAAAACCCAACATCCTTTCATAATCAGAACTTCAAAAATGAAATAGATGGAATTTTCCTTAACTTAGTGGTGTCCATATACAACAAACCAATAGGCAACTTCATACTACATTGTGAGAAACTGAAAGCATTTCCACTTAGGACAGATAGTAGGGATGTACGTTTCCTATGATTGTTATTATTCCACATAATGTTGGAATTTCTTGCAATGTCAATCAGGCCAGAGGAACGAATTATAGACACTGACTGGAAAAGAAGAAGTCAAACTGTGACTATCTGCATATGATGTGATAGGATACAAAGAAAACCCTAATTAATCCAGCAAAAGCTTATGAGAATTATTTGGAAATTGAATAAGGTGTCAGGTTACAAAATGAACATGGGAAAAAAATCAGTGGGAATTCCTTTCTGCAAACACTAAGTCCGAATAAGTAAGTAGAATCAGAATGTGTTGGAAGATGGACAGGGCATTCCATGACCAAGGGAAAACCACTAACACTTCTATTTTGAGCACTGAAAATGCAACTGTTGACTTATACTCTTAATAGTCAAGCTCAAGAGTGTAAAAAGGAATCGTCATTGAGTATTTCATTTGTCTGTCAAAAATGTCAAGGGGCTCCAGCCTGACTTCCCTGGGCATATGACCCCACCAATGTATCCTGGAGCCCCACCTCCCCAGATCCCTGCCCCACTAGGGAAAGAGAGAGAGAGAGGCTGGGAGTAAGGTTTGAACTGCCAATACCCATGTAGAGTGGGGAAACAATTATAGAAGCCACACCTTCTACATTCTGCGCCCCTTAATAGCCCTGGGTCCATATTCCCAGAGGGGTAAAGAATAGGATAACATCCAAGGCAGGGGGTGGGATACAGAGTTGAGCAGATGAGAACTGTAACCCTCTTATCCTATGGTCTTGTCAATATTTCCACTATATAAATAATTGAAAAAAATGTCAAGGGGCACGAAGTTTATTACAGAGAGGAATCCACATGTGTCTGTTTGGATCCCAGTCCTTAGCCATCTCAAGAGTGGCCCAAATGCTCAGGGAGTTATCCATGAGGTTGTGTCTTTGAATTGCTGTCATTACTCAGAACTCACTGCGGTTACTGAACAAAGATACTTCCTACTGCCTGATGCAACTGCTCTAGTGGGTGATCAGGATGGTTTTAATTAGCAACTGTGGTTGGAGGTAACCAGGTAAGTTTTGATGTATTCATTCCACTGGGACCTGAGAGAAGAACTTTATGGTCATGGGCCTTCTCCCAGACACATGCTAGGTAAGTTGCAGGGATATTTGAATGAGCCATACATAATCCACTGAGACAAAGTGGTAATTCTTTTAACCATATGGGAGAATGTGACTACATACCACCAACCAAACTTTTTCTTTTGTTCTTTCTCTGCACAAATAGGCTCCCTAGCAAGAGGTGCAGTCACAGGCTTCCTCACTGTCAGGTTCATTTTCTGAGAAATGGAGGCATCAGGGAAATTCAGCTTTCTTCTGACACATTTCCAAGCCAGGCACAATATTCAGACACCATTTATTCTTTCCCCCTGTTTGGCAGCGATTCTTCCATCTGTACCACAGGCTTCAGGGGGAGTGGCACAGCCCCTGAGGCCCTATCCACTCAGAGCAGGGGGCTGAGCTCACCTGCCAGCACACCCACTGATGACTCCCAGGAACTCTTCCTGGTAAAGAACAAAGGTTGGGTACCATCTTTCTGGAATTGCTGACATCTGCCTTCCCTTTCTCTGGGGACTTCAGCTTGACCTTTCTTGAGCAGCCATGTGGCACTGGATCTGGGATCTTGGAAAGGAAGTGCTCTCTCTAAGGTCTGAAGCAGGTAGATGGTAAGAAGAATGGACTTGGAGGTTAAGGTCAGGTTACATGTTCTAAGGAAGGCATGTGGAATAAGCCATGAAAATAGAGCAACTCACAAGGGGGCAGTTTGTGGGCTCCCCAGTAGATCTTATATGTTGTTCATTTTATAGAACTTTTATTTTCTAATACTAATGTTATATTTCTTCCTCATTGGTTTAAAGAGTCATTTGGGCAGAGACAGAAAATCTCACTTGATATTGTACTGCTTCGCCATGTGTGTGATGCACATTTGAGCTGCTAATCCATGAAGATCAAATTGATGTGAGCCGAGGCCCATATTTAGCCTAGGATGAGCAGTGATTTGAAGAGCCTACTTTGTGGAAGGGAATGCTCTATGGGTGATACTTGTCATTTTATATTTGACATGACTCTCGACCTCATCAAGATCAAGTTGTTCAGAGTAGAGACTAATACAATTTAGTTAAAGGCAATCTCAAATAAAAGTCCCTTACCTAGAGTCCCATGTAATTAATAGCAAAGGTTTGGGAGTGTTTAGTATTCAGGAATTGTTTTTACAGAGAGATTCCCTTTGCCTCCATGGGGACTAAAGCAGGACTGATATTTATATAATACAACTTGCTTCCATACTGGTTTAAACCAGGCACACTCTATAAGCCAGAGACCATGTCCTCGTTACAAATGAAACATGCCCTTTCACTTGTTTGTTCAACTGAGACCACACTTTGCATGCAGATTTTGGACCGATGACAGAAATACACAAAGTTCAGAAAAAGGAAATCTTAAATTATGGATAACATTTAATTCCAGGGAAAAATAAAATAATAACAATAACAATAACAGCCTGATTTTGGAGACAAGAAGATGCTGTGCTCTGGCTATGGGCCAGGCAAAACAACCAATCAAAACCATGGAAGGGAAACAAAATAAAGTGTATGAACTGGGTGGGCTGGGTGGTTGGTTATTTAAACAGATTCAAGTGTTGCCTTAAGCATTTGAAATGTGTTTGTAACTTTGAAGTGGTCACAGAATTTTTACAAATTCCTTTTTTTTTTTTAAACTGCCACCAAGTTTCTGCTAGTCCTGCACTAAGAACTCACCTCTGCTCCAGCCAGCCATTTTTCCTTCCCCTCCCACACCTTTTTTTTTTTAGATAGGACAGTTTGAGTGGAGTTGGGCAGGAAAGATAGAGAGGGAGAAGAAAGACCTGCAGACCTGTTTCTCCAGTCAAGCAGCTTTCACCCGAAGGTGGTGAGGGCCTGGAACCACAGTGCAGTGATATGTGTGCTCAAGCAGATGTGCCACCAGCCTGCCCCTTATTGACTTACAGTTAATGGTAGTCACATCTGAAAAGTCAGTCCTAAATACCTTTGTTCTGCTACATAAATTATTCATGTTGTACACTAGATTTCTAGAACTGACTCAGCCTGTATACCTTCGCATAATGCTCTGCAAGTCTATTGCTATTGTTGACACTGCAAAAGTTGTGTTTTTTTTTTTTAAGATTGAAAGATAGTCCATAGAATAAGACTGAATAATACATTAAATCCTGTTTATTCATTCAGACATAGATATCTACTATGAACAATGCTACAGTGAAGATAGAAATGAACACATCAAGATCCTGGCTTCATGTTTTGGGGACACATACCTGGAAGCAGAATTGCTGAACCAAATTTTACTTCTCTTTTCATTGTCTATAGAAAACATTGAATCTGTTTTTTTTTTTATACTAGTTGAACAATATTTCATTCATTCAAGCAAAGCAAAGGCTTATCAGATCTCTAAATCTTGCCAGCGTCTGTCATCTTTTGGTTTTGATAGCGGTGACTTTAGCCGATGTGAGAAGATGTCTTATGGTGAAATTGACTGTCAATTCCATAAGGGATGCGGAGGACCTTTTCACTCTCCTATCACATATTTTCAGGCATGTCTATTAAAGTCCGTTGCTTACTTTTTTAAAATTTCTATATTGGAAAATCAATGTTTTACATTCAACTGTAAATACAATAGTTTGTGCATGCATAACACCCCCCAGTTTCCCATGTAACAATATAACACCCATTAGGTTCTCTATTATCCTTCTTGGACCTGTATTTCTTTTCCCACTTGCCACTTCCATTTCAAAAGATATAAAGGCATTTTCTCTGATCAATAAAGGCATTTCATTGCACTCCTGCTCAGCCATGAGTCCATGGTCACTTGTCTCCCCTGTGATGTAACCCGAAGTCTGGTGCATCAACCTGGGGCCTAACCCACCCATCCTCCAGATTAGTATACACTGCTTGGCTCTCTGCAGCCTGCTGTTTTACAAAGGCACTGTGATTCTTTTTTTCCCTCTTATAATCTTTCTGAGACCCGTCCACCATGGGGGACCTTCTTCCTTATGAAGAGGTTTCCCAGTCCCTCTACTCCTTTTTCATGAGACAGTTTCTCTGTCTCTGGTACATTTTGTTTTGGGCTACACCTTGGTTCCTTATGAATGTGATCATAGAGCTTGGGAGATGTGTGAATATTTCCCCCTGGGAAGCCCTGCACTCCCTCTCCCATGTCTCCCATGAACAAGGGTGGCTCTAACTTGCAGAACCTTCTCCAGATGTAAGCTATATGTTACTCCCCTATTTCTGTAAAGAATGGTACAATGGTTAGTATCGTCCTGTTCTCAGGGGAGGTCATACCCAGAATTGTTTTAGACTTTGGCTGAGGGCTATCTCTACCATTAATCTTCTATGGGGGGCATACGGATCTTTGCCTAGTCGTGGACCACTGCTCATCTCGGTCTGGTACAGTTTAACTGTTCATCTTTCTTTGTTTCAATATGTCAACTTGTACCTGGGAGGCCTCAATCTCTGTATTCCTTCTTTGAGGGGAAGTTCATAACATGACTTGTTTTGTCCGTCTATGTTGACCCACCTTCCCCACTTTCATAATGTAACTTTCAAGTATGCCCCTGTGTAAGGGAGAGGGGGTGCTTCTGACTTTCCATTCCCACCAGGCACTGCCAAAGCATTATTAATCAATTGTGACAGTATAATTATTTGTAACAATAACGGGGACAATGCGTCGACCCATTCTTGTCCTCCTGCCTAGCTTCCTTGAAGTCTGAATGCAGTTCCAGTGGAGATGACCCTGTCAGAATCCCTGGTGAACTTTGATGGGGCTCCGCACCTCCCTACCACTTCTCTCTCCCCCCACCTCGCTCTCTCTGAATATCTTATGTTCACTGTCTGTTTTCAATTGTTTTTTCTAAGAGGGTGATTTGCATGAATGAATTTTTCTATGAACCATTTTGCTCTAAGTACTCTCAAATTTAATTGAATATACATACACACACACACACACACACACACACACACACACACACACACACACACACATATATATATATATATATATATATATATATACACATTAGATGTAGCCATGGTTTCTGGAGATGTCCAGAATCAATCCTGAATTTTATTTCCTTTTTTGATTTTTACATGTCTTGGTATAAATGTGAAATGTTTAATTTAGAAAACTGTATGAGTGTGGGTGGGGGAGATAGCATAATGGTTTTGTAAATAAACTCTCATGCCTGAGGCTCCATTGTCCCAGTTTTAATCCCCTGCAGCACAATAAGCCAGAGCTGAGCAGTGCTCTGGTAAAAAAACAAAACAAAGAGACAAAAACAAGAACCAAACATTGTCACTAACTTGTTAACTCTCTAAGTAACCTGAGTTTGTTTAAAGTGTAAAGTAAAAATTAGTTAAAAATCTATATATCACTAATAAGTGTTAACTAAGTAACCTGAGTTTGTTTAAAGTCTAAGGTAAAATTAGTTAAAAAAACAACAACAATATTTTAACTAAATCTACTCTGAAGATCCTAAACACACTTAGGGTGTGTCTCCATCTTAAATGTGTGTAACTAAAGGTAGAAAAGACGCTACTGATATGTAAAGCTCTCATATACCTTCTCAATTAGAGAGGTTGAACCAGAATCCCAAGATTGAGGAAAAGACTATGTGTTGACAACACAGAAATGAATATATGTTGTATAGATATATGTACTGTTCAACTTCAAAAAGGAAACAAATATACTGTCATTTCTGACAACACAGACAAAAAGGGGAAGCACGTTGAGTGAAGAAAGTTTGACTGAGAATGGCTACAAGAGAAATCAAACTCCAGAGGTCTGTGTGTTGGCACACATGGTGTGAAGCTCTAGTATGCACGTTCAAGCCCCAGCACCTCACCTGCGGGTAGGAAGCTTGACTAAGAGACAAAACACGTCTGCAAGTGTCTACCTTTCTCTCTCCCTCTCTACTTACATCTTGAATATCATTTCAGCTACTAATTGGAGATGTAAGATGTTGTCAAGTCAGATGGATTCAAAGGCTTCGCAGCTCTCTGTGGTAACTCTGGTAAGGCTGGAGAGAAAACCCTTCCTATTGCAGCATAATCAACAGGCAACATGTTTGCTATATTTTTCTTCTTGTAATTGTCTCTGTCTATCATTATTTCGTTTTTCCTCTCCATAAATATCAAAGTAGGGAGTAGGTGTGTGCTTGTTTCTCTGGTTTTACTCTGATGAGCTGCATAACTCTTGAGTTCACACTATGTTATTTCGTGCCATACATCGAGAGAAGATTAAATGAACACAACTGATTGAGCCTCTGATATGGGTGCTTCCAGAGACAAAACTCATGCCTGAGAAATTAAGCGATGTGACGTTTGTGACTGAATTTCTGCTCATGGGATTCCCTGATAACAAGGTGCTACAGAGATTCTATGCTTCTGTCTTCTTCCTAGTTGACCTGGCAGCTCTGATGGCGAACATGCTCATTGTCACCCTCACCTCCCTTGATCAGCAGCTCCAGACCCCCATGTACTTCGTCCTGAAGAACTTGTCTTTGATTGATATCTGCTAAATTTCCACCACTGTTCCCAAGTGAATCATGAACACCCTGAACAACAGCCACTCCCATCTCCTTTGTGGGCTGCGCCACTCAGGTTTTCCTGGTCCTCTTTTTGGCAGGCACAGAGTATGCTCTCCTGCTCATGATGTCTTATGACCGCAAAGCTACCATCTGCCACTCTCTGCACAATGAGGCCATCATGAATACTGGGGCCAGTGTGCAGATGGATAATCTATGGATCCCTACATGTGGCAGGGACATTTTCTTCCCGTTTTTGTGGCCCTAATGTTGTATGTCAGTTCTTCTGTGATGCTCACACTTGTTTCTTTGGGGGATGAAATTCTAGAATATGCATTTCTCATTGCCAGCTATTATTTTGATTTTATGTGTCTCATTATCATGGTTATTTCCCTTGTACAGATTTTTTCCACTGCTCTGAGAATCCCTTCAGAAGAAGGCTGGTTTAAGGCCTTCTCCACCTGTTTGCCTCACCTCACCGTGGTGAGCTTGTTCTTTTTCTCTGCAGCTTTTACAAATAGAATATCAGCTGCCGGGAGTCGGGCTGTAGCACAGCAGATTAAGCGCAGGTGGCACAAAGCACAAGACCGGCATAAGGATCCCGGTTCGAACCCCGGCTCCCCAACTGCAGGGGAGTCGCTACACAGACGGTGAACCAGGTCTGCAGGTGTCTATCTTTCTCGCCTCCTCTCTGTCTTCCCCTCCTCTATCGATTTCTCTCTGTCCTATCTAAAAATGACAACAACAATAATAACTACAACAATAAAATAACAAGGGGCAACAAAAGGGAATAAATAAATATAATAAATATTTAAAAAAAAAGATCAGCTGAAAATTCCCCATCATCACTGAATCGCTTTATGTCTGTGCTATATTCTGTGTTACCTCCCAGCCTTATCCATTCATTTATAGAGTGAATAACAGGGACATGAAGATGGCCCTGGAAAACATTTTTGGAGAAAGAATGACATCAGCCTTTTGAATTAAAAAAATAAAAGAAAATCTTGGTAGATACCTATTGTAGAGCAAACTGATTAGGCTTCAGATAAGAATGCAAATCAGTTATGTACTTATGAGTTTTAGATTTCACTCCCATAGAATGCTACAAGTCTTAGGAGATCTTCTCCTCCCTACAGAAGTCTTTTTGTTGATAAAACTTAAACTGGGGCAGTAAGGAAGTAGCACAGTGGGTTAAGCTCAGGTGGTGCAAAGAGTAAGGAACATCATAAAGATTTTGATTAGAACACTCAGCTCTCCCTTCCTGCAGGGAAGTCACTTCACAGGAGGTGAAGCAGGTCTGCAGGTGTCTACCTTTCTCACCCACCCTCTGTCTTACCCTCCTCTCTCCATTACGCTCTGTCCTATCCAACAAGGACAACAACAACTACAACAACAACAACAACGACAACAAAAAACAAGGGCAACAAAAGGGAATAAGTAAATAAATGAACATAAACAATAAACTTAAACTAGAGGTGGCACCTCAAGTGGTAAACTGCTGGACTGTTACCAGTCACTCTGAGAGGATATGGGATTTTAGCATCAGGAATCTCTCCTTAGGCCCCTCTCTGTCCATGAGCCACATGTGTTTGCACTTACCATGACTTGGTGGGTTCCCAGTGTAGTGCTAGTCTTGTTTTTGTTGTGTTCTCAGGTGATCTTCTTTGCTATTCCTAGTTGGCAGGGAGACAAAAAAAAATGCAACTGCTATTCTTTCCAACTTGTTTGAGTGTGGTCATTCCATACACATCTTTATCTTTCTGATGTAACTCACTTAACATAATTCCTTATAATAGCTCCATCCAAGATGGAACAGAGAATGGGTTCATTGCCCTTAATAGCTTCGTAGTATTCCATTGTGTATATATTCCACAACTTTCTGAGGCACTCATCTGTTTTTGGGCACCTTGGTTACTTGCAGGTTTTAGCTATTACGAATTGTGCTGCCATGAACATAGGTGTACACATTTCTTTTTGGTTGGGTGTTAAGGAATCCTTGGGGTATATCCCTAGGAGAGGAGTGACTGGGTCATATGGAATGTCCATGTCTAGCCTTGTGAGAGTTCTCCAGACTGCTCTCCACAATGGCTGGACCAATTGACTTTCCCACCAGCAGTGTACAAGGGTTCCTCTGTCCCCACACTCTCGCCAGCATTTGCTGCTGCTGTCCTTTTCAATGTATGCCATTTTCACAGGGGTGAGGTGGTATCTCAATGTTGTTTTTATTTGCATTTCTCTGACAATCAGCAACCTAGAGCAATTTGTCCTGGGTTTGGTAGCCTTTTGGATATCTTCTGTAAAGAGTGTTCTGATCATATCCTTCTGCATCCCACAATAACCTTGTGTCCATATTCCCAGAGGGATAAAGAATAGGAAAGCTATAAGGGAAGGGGATGGGATACAGAACTCTGGTGGTGGAAATTGTGTGGAGTTGTACCACTCTTATCCTATGGTTTAGTCAATGCATCCTTTTTAGAAATAAATATTTAAAAAGACAAAATTATGTGAAGACAAAAAAGAAAAAAGAAAGGATAAGAAGAAAGAAATGAAGCTGCTGCTATTCTGTAGCTCTGCCTCTAGAAATATTTTCGGTCAGCATTTCTCAGTAAATTAGAAATTTTTGCAGCATCAATTCAGCATAAGTTTTCAGAAAATATTTGATACCAATGATTTATTTCAAATGTTTTTGTTGTTGTTATTGTGTATTAGTGATCGCGATTTAGAGGTTGCAAGTGCAGTAGCCTATATCCCCATACATCACAGCCAAGTAATGCTTTGATAAAAACAAAATCAACACAATGTTTCTATGAAGTTATGAAATAGCAGTCATCTAAACACTGAAATAAATACGTATAAACACTTGTTACATCAAAGTTTGATAGCAATTTCTTCTTGGAAAAGGAGTAATTAAAAAGGCCTTCAACTCGTGGTGTAGAAAGTTCTTTGGGAAATATCAAAGCAACTAGACAGATTCTCAAAAAAGATTGATTTAAATCCTGGGAATTCCAAGTGGGAGCAGGATTTTAGGGTAACAGGAGATAAACTATAGAAGAAAAGGGGACAAAAAGGAACCATGGTGGATTATTATAAGTCTTCTCTATTGTCAAAATTCCCATGTCCAGTGACATATACAATATATACAATACACTACTGACCCTCAAGAAAGTTGACTTTCTGACAACATAGATAAAAAGAGTGGGTGCACACCATGATTAGTGAAATAAATGAGACTGAGAAAGACTGAGAAATCAAAATCCAAAAATGAAAAGATTAAGATCCTGAGAGATAGCTCACTTAGGTAGCATGCTGCATTTCCACAATGGGTCCCAAGTTTGAGCATGCTTCTAACACAGAGAAGGAAGCTTTGGTCCTGTGGTCTCTCAGACTCTCTATCTCTATCTTTTTATAGAAAGAATAAAAAAATATTTTTAGGGGTCCAGTTGCATATTTCTTCTAATCATGTGACCCATCCAGGGCCTCTCACGTACAGAGCGACCACGCACAATCAAATCCGTACATTATTTCTTTGAGTAGCAAGAGCAAGTGGATAGAAGAGACAGTTCTTCTCTAGCGTTTGCTCTTCTTCCGTAGCCAGTCAACAGCGTCAGGTTGAGCCTGATGTAAAGTTTCGAGACCTTCTTTGAATCTGGAGAGGTGGCAGTCGTTGACTATGTGGGTCATAGTCTGTCTGTAGCCGAGGGTCAGTTCGGGTAGTCTCTGGCCCCCCAGTGATGGAACATAGCGGCGCATCGGCCATGGCCTGTTCGATAGCGATTGAGGAGGGCCCAATCATAGCGTGCTAGGTCAAAGCCGGGTTGACTCTTGCAGGGGTCTGTGATGAGGTGTTTGTTCTTTACCTCAGCTGACTGCCAACTCTGTTTCCAAGAGTCTGGAACAGAGAAGTTCAGTGTAGGCATAGGGGACCAGATTGGGTGACGAGACATCAAGCGCTGGACAGGGTGGGCAAAGATATCCACGTATATTGGCAGGTCCGGTCGAGTGTAGACGTGGGAAATGAAGTTAGATGATGCTGCATCCCGACGAATATCTGGCGGGGCGATGTTGCTAAGAACTGGCAGCCATGGAACCGGGGTGGAATGGATTGTTCCAGAAATTATCCTCATGGAGGAATATAATTTGGAATCGACCAAGTGGACATGGGGGCTATGGAACCATACTGGGGCACAGTATTCTGCAGTGGAATAGCATAATGCCAGAGATGATGATCGTAGTGTGGAAGCGCTCGCGCCCCATGAGGAGCTGGCCAGTCTTGCAATGATGTTATTCCTCGCGCCCACCTTTGCTGCAGTTTTTATGAGATGTTCGTGAAATGACAGAGTGCGATCGAGAGTAACGCCAAGATAGACTGGCTGGGCTTCATGCCGGATTCTCGTATCGCCAAGCTGCACATTAAGCTCACGCGAGGAAAAGAGTCTGGCTGTTTGGGATCGTATAATAGGGAGAGGTCATTCGCTGAAGCCCAGTCAGCTAAGACAGAGCCGTCAGCACGAGTGGAGGAATATCCCCAGTCTTGGTGATGACTATTAAAGTCTCCAACGTAAACAGCTGGGTGATTCGGGCTAGGCAGGATCTCATTATCCCACGAGGCACTGGGAGGCTTATATACGTTGACGAGCTGAATAGTTCCAATAGTAATGGAGTGGGAGAAGGTCGAAGAGGCCGTATGATAAACGTCCGCAAGACAAGATTTGGCGTAGATGGCTCGGCCATGTTTAGGATGGAGGTTATAGCATATTAAATCGAATCCACTGATGGTGAATCGAGCAGCTTCATCGACTGCTATATGTGTTTCTTGCCGGCAGATAACATCTGCCTGATGCTGTATCGCCAGTTGACCAATAAGAACGCGTTTAGCAAAGGACAGCTCCTCAACATTAAGTTGGAGGACTCGAAGAGCAGGACCAACAGCTTGAAAGCTGACAGGAGCTGCTTGTTGCTGGCTTTGAAAGTGACTGGGATCCATGTGGATTCAGTCGGCTAGGAAGGATCGTCAGTTTCTACTCACGAGATGCACCACGGGAAGGTCGATCCAATGCACCCCAGAAGAGACAGTGAGAGAAGCACACAGCACAGTCCACTGTCATGGAGCTGCTTCTCTGTTATTCTCGGTGGTGCTGTTGATGACATTCAGGGTCTCCTATATGGTAAGATATGTGCTCTACCCTCCTCTCTCCATATTTCTTTGTCCTATACAACAACACTAATAACTACAACTATAAAAGAATAAGGGCAACAAAATGGAATAAATAAATATTAAAAAATTAAAAAATAAAGTAGCTGTGGGTATTTTGCCCAATAATTCCTGCAGGATAGATTTCTCTTCAGCAAAGAACATGGACACTTCTCCTATTTAGATTCTACCCCAATTCTAGAGCTGGGACCTTTAGTGACAACAAAGGATTGGCAGTGACCCAGTGCTGGAGCCTGGCAGGGAAGCTGGCAGCCCAGGGATCCCAAAGGAATTTTGCAAGTACTTCAGCTGCTGGGACACAGAACCCACAGTCACTAAGAAGTGCAAGGATCCATGTGAAGACTTTGTACCTTACACAAACCAGAGAAAAGAACATGCCCCATTACTAGGTGTTCCCTGGTTCTTCTGACTTCTTACCTCACAGAACTAGCATAGGAGAATGAGGAGCCAAAAGTGGAATGTGGCCAATTTCACCAGATTCTCTCAACTGCTACTTCCGCCGGATTCAGGAAAGAAGAACACTGACAATTCTATTTGTTCATTTAGTTAATTGGTGAAGTTATTTTCTCTTGTTTCTTTTTTCCTGATAGAACAATAAATAGAGAGGTAATTTCTGAGTTCCACACAGTCCAAAATACTTCATATACGTATATGTGTGTGAGTGTTTGTGTGTGTGTATTAATGTTTTTTCAAGAGTAGATTCATGGTTTCCCAAAAAATTTTGGAAAGAATTAAAGAAACTATATGTATTTTGCATGTAATTTCAATTTTTCTAGTGAAAATATTAAATACTGTCCAGACAGATTGTTTCCAAGACTTTGCAACTGTCTGTAGCCACTCTGGTGAGAATGGGAAAATTACATTTCCTACTTTAAGATTGAAAACAAGCACTATTTTCTGGCATTTTGTTCCTCTTGCAGTTGTCTCTAATGTCATTCGTATTTCATGTTCCTCTCTATAAATATCACAATAGACAGTAATTGTGTAAAATGTTTCTGTGTTTGTGCTCTGATGAGCCACCTATCATTATAGATCACACCGTGTTAATAGGTGAGCTAAATTAAAGTAGAGAAATATGAACACAACTGATTGAATGTCTGATGTCATTGCTTCCAAAGAAGAAACACTCATGCCTGAGAAATTAAGCAATGTGACTTTAGTGACTGAATTTCTGCTTATGGGATTCCCTGGTGACCAGGTGCTACAGGGACCCTGTGCCTCTGTGTTCTTCCGGGTTTACCTGGCAGCTCTGCTGGGAAATCTGCTCATTGTCACCCTCAGCTCCCTTGACCAGTGGCTCCAGACCCCCACGTACTTCTTCCTGAAGTTCTTGTCTTTGACTGATATCTGCTATATCTGCACCACTGTCGCCAAGTGTATCATGAACACCCTGACCCACAGCCACTCCATCTTCTTTGTGGGCTGTGCCTCCCAGGTTTTCCTAGTCCTCTTTTTTGGCAGGCACAGAGTATGCTCTCCTGCTAGTGATGTCCTACGACCCTTATGCTGCCATCTGTCACCCTCTGCACTATGAGGTCTACATTAACAGAGGGGCCTCTTTGCACATGGTGTCAGTGGTGTGGCTCTGTGCCTTTGCCTATAGACCCCTCACATGGCAGGGGCAGTCTCTGCCCATTTCTGTGGCTCCAATGTAATGCCTCAGTTCTTCTGTGATGTTCCCTCCATGCGTACACTTGTCTGTTCCGGGAAGAAATTCTAGAATATGCATTTGTTGTAGTTAGTTGTTGTTTTGTTGTTGTTTGCTACATTTTCATGGTTATTTCCTATGTTCATATTTTCTCCACAGTTCTGAAAATGCCTTCTGATCAAGGTACGTATAAGTCCTTCTCCACCTGTGTGCCTCACCTCACTGTGGTGAGCTTGTTCCTGTTCTCTGCAGCTTTTGCATTTTGGGGTTCAGCTTCTAATTTTCCACCATCACTGAATCTCTTTATGTCTGTGATGTATTCTGTGTTACCTCCCAGCCTGAATCCCCTCATCTATAGTCTGAGAAACAGGGACATGAAGATGACCTTTGGCAAAACTTTTGGAGGAAGTAGGAGAAGAGCAGAGTGAGTTTTTAATGGTGATGGTTGGGTGCCTATTGTGTAGCAAATGGATTGGGCTATAACACATGGCTTTATAAGTATGAAGTGCCTGTTAGTTCTAGGTCTCAGCCACGTTGGATGCTGCATGTATGTGTTTCAATGGGCACGATAGTTCCGTGTATTAGTAGTTTCTAATTTACTTGAGATATTCCAGTCATCATATTCAACATCAAGTG